>NC_069506.1:208210498-208257998 GCF_027579735.1 Bombina bombina
TTCTTTGCCATGAGGTGCCATGTTGAACTTCCAGTGACCAGTATGAGGGAGTGTGAGAGCGATAACACCAAATTTAACACACATGCTCCCCATTCACACATGAGACCTTGTAACACTAACGAGTCACATGAAAATGGCTAGTTGGGCTCAATTTGAAAATTTCCACTTAGGGGTGTACTCACTTTTGTTGCCAACTGTTAAGGCATTAATGGCTCTGTAGAACATCACCACAATGAAAGACAATTGCTGTGGCTCAAGGTTACCCTGCTGCTAACAGTTAAGCAGTTAAACATATCACCTCCACCTTTCCTGGCTCAGTTCTAAGACTCCCACTACCCTTTAGTGGACCCGCCGTTCAGCTCTGGACTTCTCTCCTTACACTCGATATTGGAGCTAATCCTCAGTGCTCTCAGCATCTGTTGTCACTTCCGTACCTTGTGACCATGGCTTGGCCAATGGGTATGCAGTTTGTCTGTAGTGAGCTGTGGTGTGTGTTTTTCCGGCTGCTATAACTGATCCTGGCAGGAATAGTGGTGAAATCCCATACCCGGAGCCTCAACGGGTATAAGAGCACTCCTAGACGCTCAGCAGTTAATCCACAGCCTGATCCTTGGCTGTATATTAATGCAAAGACCAAACGAAAACTGCTTCTTAGGATACAAACACACTCCTTATTCCAAAAAGGTTAAAAACGTTAGAAAGGTAGAAAAAAGATAAAAACGTCAGGCATGTCAGGTCAGGCTGACGCGTTTCGGCTGGTGACAGCCTTAATCATAGACTCATTCACTATACCTGTGGAGCTATATACGCTCCCTCACAATCTAATTGGTTACCTGTGCCTGTTAATAACTCCCCCTAGTTTTGACTTAAAGTGAAAGAACTCTAATATAATTACCTCATTTAATTGTTTAGAATGTAACACTATACAAGTAGTTATTTCTATGAATTGGTGTCTACTTTAAACCCCTACAACTAGGAGATACGATAAACATTCTTAGCCATTGGACTGTACCCCTGCATTACTCTCCAATAGAAACTAGTAAAAATTATATATATATAAACATACGTTTGTTAATTATGTATCATTCCAGTGCCTCAGCATGGTTGCTTCATACCATCCAGGAACACTGTTTATACAGATATGTTCATTAGTGGGGATAGGTTGACATATTTATATCAATTGACCCAAGTGTTAAACCTTATTATTAATGATAATGATTATCTTAGGCTGGTCTATGAAATTCTTTGTTTTGTTTTATTGACATTGACATTGAGTATGTGTGTGTGTGCATGTGTATATATGTGTATATATGTGTATATTAGTATGTGTATATGTTTATATATATATATATATATATATATATATGTGTGTGTGTGTGTATATATACATTGACACTATCTAAACCAAATAAGTTTATCTTGGTCTCATCGGACCACAGGAGATGGTTCCAGTAATCCATGTCCTTAGTCTGCTTGTCTTCAGCAAACTGTTTGCAGGCTTTCTTGCACATCATCTTTAGAAGAGGCTTCCTTCTGGGACGACAGCCATGCAGACCAATTTGATGCAGTGTGCGGCGTATGGTCTGAGCACTGACAGGCTGACAACCCACCCCTTAAACCTCTGCAGCAATGCTGGCAGCACTCATACGTCTATTTCTCAAAGACAACCTCTGGATATGACGCTGAGCATGTGCACTCAACTTTTTTGGTCGACCATGGCGAGGCCTGTTGTGAGTGGAACCTGTCCTGTGAAACCCCTGTATGGTCTTGCCCACCCACCGTGCTGCAGCTCAGTTCAAGGGTCTTGGCAAACTTCTTATAGCCTAGGCCATCTTTATGTAGAGCAACAATTATTTTTTTCAGAGTTCTTTGCCATGAGGTGCCATGTTGAACTTCCAGTGACCAGTATGAGGGAGTGTGAGAGCGATAACACCAAAATTAACACACATGCTCCCCATTCACACGAGACCTTGTAACACTAACGAGTCACATGAAAATGGCTAATTGGGACCAATTTGAAAATTTCCACTTAGGGGTGTACTCACTTTTGTTGCCAACTGTTAAGGCATTAATGGCTCTGTAGAACATCACCACAATGAAAGACAATTGCTGTGGCTCAAGGTTACCCCGCTGCTAACAGTTAAGCAGTTAAACATATCACCTCCACCTTTCCTGGCTCAGTTCTAAGACTCCCACTACCCTTTAGCGGACCCGCCGTTCAGCTCTGGACTTCTCTCCTTACACTCGATATTGGAGCTAATCCTCAGTGCTCTCAGCATCTGTTGTCACTTCCGTACCTTGTGACCATGGCTTGGCCAATGGGTATGCAGTTTGTCTGTAGTGAGCTGTGGTGTGTGTTCTCCGGCTGCTATAACTGATCCTGGCAGGAATATTGGTGAAATCCCCTACCCGGAGCCTCAACGGGTATAAGAGCACTCCTAGACGCTCAGCAGTTAATCCACAGCCTGATCCTTGGCTGTATATTAATGCAAAGACCAAACGAAAACTGCTTCTTAGGATACAAACACACTCCTTATTCCAAAAAGGTTAAAAACGTTAGAAAGGTAGAAAAAAGATAAAAACGTCAGGCATGTCAGGTCAGGCTGACGCGTTTCGGCTGGTGACAGCCTTAATCATAGACTCATTCACTATACCTGTGGAGCTATATACGCTCCCTCACAATCTAATTGGTTACCTGTGCCTGTTAATAACTCCCCCTAGTTTCGACTTAAAGTGAAAGAACTCTAATATAATTACCTCATTTAATTGTTTAGAATGTAACACTATACAAGTAGTTATTTCTACGAATTGGTGTCTACTTTACACCCCTACAACTAGGAGATACGATAAACATTCTTAGCCATTGGACTGTACCCCTGCATTACTCTCCAATAGAAACTAGTAAAAATTATATATATATAAACATACGTTTGTTAATTATGTATCATTCCAGTGCCTCAGCATGGTTGCTTCATACCATCCAGGAACACTGTTTATACAGATATGTTCATTAGTGGGGATAGGTTGACATATTTATATCAATTGACCCAAGTGTTAAACCTTATTATTAATGATAATGATTAACTTAGGCTGGTCTATGAAATTCTTTGTTTTGTTTTATTGACATTGACAACAAACCATAATGATATATAATCATTCAGACCACTTTTGCGCTGTTACAAACCACCTGGACAATCCAATAATCATGCTGATTAAGCATTGCTTATTCCCTATAGGCTTACATGGGTCAATGTCGTCTAATAATATATGGTGTACATAAGAACCTGAAATACAGACCATTTGGTATAGGATGATATATATGTATATATAACCCACTAGAACTTATTTGCTATGTCCCTCCCAATGTATATGAATAATCCATATGGCGGATGTGTCTGGCTATTATACCAGGCAACTAATGACACCAGCAAGGATTAGTTTTAATATTTCTACTACAACCAACTAGTGTTATTGAAAAAACACAACAACTAAACGAAGTGAGATATTACCTAGTCTAGTCTGTTTCAAGATGGTTTAATTGTCAATCCCACCATAAGAAAGCTGGCTAAAAAACAGTTTATATATTACTGCCAGAGGTTGATAACATCACCCTTTATATTCATACCATGTGGTTTACGAGTCTTAAGCGTGAAAATCCAATAGGCCTCTTTCCTATACAATTCCTGGACCCTATCACCACCCCTAGGTTTCCTAGGGATGATGTCAATAATCATCCAATTCAATGTATTAGTTTCACCATGATGCTCATAAATTAAATGTTTGGCTGCGCTAGTGGTTGTCCTTCCCTTATCGATATCATTCAGGTGTTCCCTTATCCTGACCCTTGTCTAACGTGACGTAAACCCTATATACTGTTTGCTACAAATAGTGCACTGTATCATGTAAATCGCATACTCTGATCTACTGTTAGTGCAATAATTGCAATCGTACACTATCTGGGTATTAGTAGACTGGAACACCTTACTGATATGGACAAAGTCACAGGCTGTGCAACTCCGGGTACCACATCTATAGTGGCCCTTGCATTTTAGCCAACTGCTTTCTTTCTTTGGTTTCCTCAGAACACTAGGTGAGATCATATTACCAAGTGTAATATTCCACTTAAATACAAAATGGCACCCTTTATCTTCTACACTTTTTAACTATTCATCTGCCCTCAAGATGGGAAGATTTTTCCTGATTATGTTGCAGATGTCTCTGTATTGGTTGCTATATGTAGTCACAAAAGTGATCATTTAACTCTGATGAACTGCCCTTTGGCCACCCCATATTGCATGTGTTGCAGGTGGCAGCTTTTCACATGTAGCAAGGCATTAGCTAAAATGGGTTTAGTATATAATGTCCTCACAACACCCTCTGTAGGGTCTCCTTCTAGTGTCACATCTAGATAGTTGACTATCTAGATGGGACATTTCAACTAATGCCTTGCTACATGCGAAAAGCTGCCACCAGCAACACATGCAATATGGGGTGGCCAAAGGGCAGTTCATCAGAGTTAAACGTAATTGCTCTGATGAGGCAGCTTTTCAGACAGAGAGCAAGGCATTACTAAGGAAATTAAGATCAAGAGGTTATCCGGAAGGTCCTATTATGAGAGCCTATAATGAGGTGAAAGGCATATCGAGAGGAGAACATCTCAAACCCAAAGAGATAGGGAACAAGTCTAAGAAGAAAAAACAATTAAGGAGAAGAGTGAGATCACCTTTGTGACTACATATAACAACCAATGCAGAGACATCTGCAACATAATCAGGAAAAATCTTCCTATCTTGTGGGCAGATGAACAGTTAAAAAGTGTAGTAGATAAAGGGCGCCACTTTGTATCTAAGCAGAATATTACACTTGGTAATATGATCTCACCTAGTGTTCTGAGGAAACCAAAGAAAGAAAGCATTTGGCTAAAATCCAAGGGCCACTATAGATGTGGTACCCAGAGTTGCACAGCCTGTGACTTTGTCCATATCAGTAAGGTGCTCCAGTCCACTAATACCCAGAAAGTGTACAATTGCAATTATTGCATTAACTGTAGAACAGAGTATGCGATTTACATGATACAGTGCACTATTTGTAACAAACAGTATATAGGGTGTACAGTATATAGGGTGTACGTCACGTGAGACAAGGGTCAGGATAAGGGAACACCTGAATGATATCGATAAGGGAAGGACAACCACTGGAGCAGCCAAACATTTAATTTATGAGCATCATGGTAAAACTAATACATTGAATTGGATGATTATTGACATCATCCCTAGGAAACCTAGGAGTGGTGATAGGGTCCAGGAATTGTATTTGAAAGAGGCCTACTGGATTTTCACGTGGAAGACGAGTAAACTGCACGGTATGAATATAGAGGGTGATGTTATCAACCTCTGGCAGTAATATATAAACTGGTTTTGTAGCCAGCTTTCTTATGGTGGGATTGACAATTAAACCATCTTGAAACAGACTAGACTAGGTAATATCTCACTTCGCTTAGTTGTTGTGTTTTTTCAATAACACTAGTTGGTTGTAGTAGAAATATTAAAACTAATCCTTGCTAGTATTATGGTAATATACTCACAAGATCCAGGACACTTGAGAAGTGTCACATAGGCCTCCTGGACTCTTACAGTCATCCAGCCAACTGTCTCTCTCGAAGTACCCAGTTTCGGATTAACAGCTGGTTCACGAAGCGGTGCTGGAAACTTGAAATTCCTTCGCTTAACCGCTCACCAAGCAGACTGCTCACCAAAGTAAACTGCTCACCAAAGTAAACTGCAGCCCCCAGTGTATGCCCCTTCAAGGGTAACAAACTCTGCATAGATAGGTGATACTGAGTGGAGTAATCAGCCTTTACAGATACGATAATAGGTAAATAGATGTTGTGAAACTGGTTCAATAATCGTGGATAAAAGTCAGATGGATTAAAAGACTTTATTAAACACAACGTTTCTCGGTTAGCCACAACCATTTCCTCAGGTGTATATTATACAAATGATAATTCCACGATTTTAAACCATAAAGTCAGTGTCTAGTGGTTCGAGGTGCGCATGCGTGGGGGGGTGTATTGGCAAGCCTGTTGTTATTGGACAATGTACTTGCAATGAAAAACTCACAATTTGAACACACCTCAAATGTTACATCGGGATGCATTCATTGGGTGACAACCCCACAATGGTCTAAATTTAAACACACCTCCCTTTTACGTAGAGGTGCGGGATTGTTATGCTTTGGTGTCGGAACCAATTAGCATAGGAACATATAATGCCCCAACACGGGGAAGTAGGGCATATTCAATATTGATGGATAATTATAATATAAATCTGTGTAATCAGGTGAATTAAAAACATCGCCAAGCACCTCATCCACGAACTCACATTGATATAACATGGAGCAAACCTATAGTTATATGTAGATATGGGGACATATATAATCAGATGGTACAAATGTTAATAATATTGGTAATAATCTAAAAATATATATAAAACCATATGTTATATATAAAAAAATACATACAAGTAAAAACACATTAATGAAATGCAAATAAAAACAATTAAAAACAAATATTTTTTGACAACAAAAATGAAAAAATGACCGCAATACATCCATTGGAGTAACAACCAATGGTGTTGGGGTTGGAATTTTAGTGGGATCTTATCAAATAAGATGTATTTATAGCAAGATGTAATGTAATAACTGTTCGCTCTTTATGTACCTACATAAATTATGGTCAACAAAAATAGAGATAATAGCATGAGGAATCCACCGATAATAAATGAATGAACATTCTAAAAGGGGAGAGTACTTAATAAATGATGGTGGATATGGACACTTGAATAGTGTTAAATGGTGTAAAAAAATTGTTGACTCTGGATATATGACCAGGAACCTAACTAAACCTCTGTGGGGTGTGGAATCTCCATGGATACTAGAATTATCTAAAAAAATGTATGTATGGACTCTGGATTTGTAATCAGAAACCTAACTCAACCTCTGGGGGGTGAGGTGTACCCATACAGTGATTGGAAAATATTTGTGTATATATTTTATAATTGTGGTGTTGTAACTAAAAGTTGTATTGAAATATATCTCAATTGAATGCTGCCATGTCTATATGTACATTTAAGCCACCAAAAGAGATAAGGATCAGAGTTTCCTGATCCAAAATGTCTCTCTCTGTCTCAAATGCACAAATCTATTCCTACCCCATTTTACTTCCTATCTGAATAAGGAAAATTTCACTATCAAAACGCATTTCACATGTGATTCCACATTTGTGGTATACATGTTGGAATGCATGTGTGGCATTCAATATGTAGGGAGAACCTCCAGACCCCTCAAGAAGAGGTGGGGGGAACACAAAAGGAACATTATCAAAGATATAAAAAATCATAGTGTACCCAGACATGTAGCGGATTGCCACCCAGGACAAACTGACACTTTTAGTATGTTTCCCCTAAAGCAGGTTACAGCTAAATGGGGTAGGAATAGATTTGTGCATTTGAGACAGAGAGAGACATTTTGGATCTGGAAACTCGGATCCTTATCTCCCGGTGGCTTAAATGCACATATAGACATGGCAGCATTCAAATGAGATATATTTCAATACAACTTTTAGTTACAAAACCACAATTATAAAATATATACACAAATATTTTCCAATCACTGTATGGGTACACCTCACCCCCCCCCCCCAGAGGTTGAGTTAGGTTTCTGGTTACAAATCCAGAGTCCATACATACATTTTTTAGATAATTCTATCTAGTATCCATGGAGATTCCACACCCCACAGAGGTTTAGTTAGGTCCCTGGTCATATATCCAGAGTCCACAATTTTTTTACACCATTTAACACTATTCAAGTGTCCATATCCACCATCATTTGTTAAGTACTCTCCCCTTTTAGAATGTTCATTCATTTATTATCAGTGGATTCAACAGTATATTACATTACATCTTGCTATAAATACATCTTATTTGATAAGATCCCACTAAAATTCCAACCCCAACACCATTGGTTGTTACCCCAATGGATGTATTGCGGTCATTTTTTCATTTTTGTTGTCAAAAAAATATTTTGTCTAGATTTAGAGTTCTAACGCTGCTTTTTACCGCCCTCTGGTATTTAGAGTCAGCCAGGAAAGGGTCTAACGCTCACTTCCAAGCCGCGACTTTTCCAAACTGCAGATCCACTTACGCCAATTGCATATCCTATATTTTCAATGGGATCTTCCTAACGCTGGTATTTAGTCTTGGCTGAGTCTTGGCTGAAGTGAGCGGTAGAGCCTCTACCGACAAGACTCCAGCCGCAGAAAAAAGTCAGTAGTTAAGAGCTTTCTGGGCTAACGCAGGTTTATAAAGCTCTTAACTACTGTGCTTTAAAGTACACTAACACCCATAAACTACCTATGTACCCCTAAACCGAGGTCCTCCCACATCGCCGCCACTCTAATAAAAATTTTTAACCCCTAATCTGCCGACCGCACACCGCCGCCACTTACATTATCCCTATGTACCCCTAATCTGCTGCCCCTAACATCGCCGACACCTACATAATATTTATTAACCCCTAAACTGCCCCCCCCCCAATGTCGCCGCTACCTAACTACACTTATTAACCCCTAATCTGCCGACCGGACCTCGCCGCTACTCTAATAAAGTTATTAACCCCTAAACCGCCGCACTCCCATCTCACAAACCCTATAATAAATAGTATTAACCCCTAATCTGCCCTCCCTAACATCGCCGACACCTAATTTCAAGTATTAACCCCTAATCTGCCGACCGGACCTCGCTGCTACTCTAATAAATGTATTAACCCCTAAAGCTAAGTCTAACCCTAACCCTAACACCCCCCTAAGTTAAATATAATTTTAATCTAACAAAATAAATTTAATATTGTTAACTAAAGTCTTCCTATTTAAAACTAAATACCTTTAAAATAAACCCTAATATAGCTACAATATAACAAATAATTATATTGTAGCTATTTTCGGATTTATATTTATTTTACAGGCAACTTTGTATTTATTTTAACTAGGTACAATAGCTATTAAATAGTTATTTACTATTTAATAGCTACCTAGTTAAAATAATTACAAAATTACCTGTAAAATAAATCCTAACCTAAGTTACAATTAAACCCGCTCAGCCAATAGAATGCGAGCTCAATCTGATTGGCTGATTGGATCAGCCAATCGGATTGAACTTGAATCTGATTAGCTGATTCAATCAGCCAATCAGATTTTTCCTACCTTAATTCCGATTGGCTGATAGAATTCTATCAGCCAATCGGAATTCGAGGGATGTCATCTTGGATGACGTCACTTAAAGGAACCTTCATTCGTCGGTAGTCGTCGGTAGGAAGAGGATGTTCTGCGCCGGAGGTCTTGAAGATGGAGCCACTCCTCGTTGGATGGATGAAGATAGAAGATGCCGCTTGGATGAAGATGTCTGCCGGTCCGGATGTCCTCTTCTGCTTGGATAGGATGAAGACTTCTGCCGCTCCCGATGTCTTCTTTTGGTCCATCGGTGCTTGGCTGAGTGAAGACGACTCAAGGTAGGGAGATCTTCAGGGGGGTTAGTGTTAGGTTTATTTAAGGGGGGTTTGGGTTAGAGTAGGGTTATGTGGGTGGTGGGTTGTAATGTTGGGGGGTGGTATTGTGTTTTTTTTACAGGCAAAAGAGCTGATTTCTTTGAGGCATGCCCCGCAAAAAGCCCTATTAAGGGCTGGTAAGGTAATAGAGCTGTTAACTTTTTTAATTTAGATTAGGGTAGGGAATTTTTTTATTTTGAGGGGCTTTGTTATTTTATTAGGGGGCTTAGAGTAGGTGTAATTAGCTTAAAATTCTTGTAATCTTTTTTTATTTTTTGTAATTTAGTGTTTGTTTTTCTTTGTAATTTAGTTTAGTTTATTTAATTGTAGGTACTTGTAGTTAATTGATTTAATTTATGTATTGATAGTGTAGTGTTGGGTTTAATTGTAACTTAGGTTAGGATTTATTTTACAGGTAATTTTGTAATTATTTTAACTAGGTAGCTATTAAATAGTAAATAACTATTTAATAGCTATTGTACCTAGTTAAAATAAATACAAAGTTGCCTGTAAAATAAATATAAATCCGAAAATAGCTACAATATAATTATTCGTTATATTGTAGCTATATTAGGGTTTATTTTACAGGTAAGTATTTAGCTTTAAATAGGAAGACTTTAGTTAATAATATTACATTTATTTTGTTAGATTAAAATTATATTTAACTTAGGGGGTGTTAGGGTTAGACTTAGCTTTAGGGGTTAATACATTTATTAGAGTAGCGGCGAGGTCCGGTCAGCAGATTAGGGGTTAATAAGTGTAGGTAAGGTAGCGGCGACATTGGGGGAGCAGATTAGGGGTTAATACTATTTATTATAGGGTTTGCAAGGCGGGAGTGCGGCGGTTTAGGGGTTAATACATTTATTATAGTGGCGGCGAGGTCCGGGCGGCAGATTAGGGGTTAATAAGTGTAGGTAAGGTAGCGGTGACGTTGGGGGCGGCAGATTAGGGGTTAATAAATATAATATAGGAGTCGGTGATGTTAGGGGCAGTAGATTAGGGGTTCATAAGTATAATGTAGGTTGCGGCGGTGTCCGGTCGGCAGATTAGGGGTTAATAATATAATGCAGGTGTCAGCGATAGCGGGGACGGCAGATTAGGGGTTAATAAGTGTAAGGTTAGGGGTGTTTAGACTCGGGGTACATGTTAGGGTGTTAGGTGCAGACTTAGAAAGTGTTTCCCCATAGGAAACAATGGGGCTGCGTTAGGAGCTTAACGCTGCTTTTTTGCAGGTGTTAGGTTTTTTCTCAGCCCAAACTGCCCCATTGTTTCCTATGGGGATATCGTGCACGAGCACGTTTTTCCAGCTAGCCGCTACCGTAAGCAACGCTGGTATTGAGAGTTGAAGTGGCGGTAAATATGCCTGTACGCTCCCTTTTTGGAGCCTAACTCAGCCCTTCAGAGAACTCTAAATACCAGCGTTGTTTAGAAGCAGCGCTAGAAAAAAAACATGCGTAGCTAACGCATCCCTTTGGCAGCAAAACTCTAAATCTAGACATTTGTTTTTAATTGTTTTTATTTGCATTTCATTAATGTGTTTTTACTTGTATGTATTTTTTATATATAACATATGGTTTTATATATGTTTTTAGATTATTACCAATATTATTAACATTTGTACCATCTGATTATATATTTCCCCATATCTACATATAACTATGGGTTTGCTCCATGTTATATCAATGTGAGTTCGTGGATGCGGTGCTTGGCGATGTTTTTAATTCACCTGATTACACGGATTTATATTATAATTATCCATCAATATTGAATATGCCCTACTTCCCCGTGTTGGGGCATTACATGTTCCAATGCTAATTGGTTCTGACACCAAAGCATAACAATCCCGCACCTCTACGTAAAAGGGAGGTGTGTTTAAATTTAGACCATTGTGGGGTTGTCACCCAATGAATGCATCCCGACGTAACAATTGAGGTGTGTTCAAATTGTGAGTTTTTCATTGCAAGTACATTGTCCAATAACAACAGGCTTGCCAATACACACCCCATATATATTGGGAGGGACACAGCAAATAAGTTCAAGTGGGTTATATATACATATATATCATCCTATACCATATGGTCTGTATTTCAGGTTCTTATCTACACCATTAATCATTAGACGACATTGACCCATGTAAGCCTATAGGGAATAAGCAATGCTTAATCAGCATGATTATTGGAATGTTCGGGTGGTTTGTAACATCGCAAAAGTGGTCTGAATGATTATATATCATTATGGTTTGTTGTCAATGTCAACAAAACAAAAGAAAAACAAAACAAAAGAATTTCATAGACCAGCCTAAGATAATCATTATCATTATTATGATCATTATTAATAAGGTTATTATGATCATTATTAATAAGGTTTAACAATTGATATAAATATGTCAACCTATCCCCACTAACGAACATATCTGTATAAACAGTGTTCCTGGATGGTATGAAGCAACCATGCTGAGCCACCGGAATTATACATACTTAACAAACGTATGTTTATATATATATATATATATATATATATATATATATATATATCGTTTTTACTAGTTTCTGTTGGAGAGTAATGCAGGGGTACATTCCATTGGCTAAGCATGTTTATTGCATCTCCTAGTTGTAGGAGTTTAAAGTAGACACTAATTCTTAGAAATAACTACTTGTATAGTGTTACATTTTAAACAATTATTAATTATCAGTAGAGTTGTAAGCATAAATTGCAAACATGAGGTAATTATATTATTTCACTTTAAGTCCAAACTAGGGGAGTTCTAAACAGACATAGGTAACCAATTAGATTGTGAGGGAGTGTATATAGCTCCACAGGTGTAATATAGTGAATGAGTATATGATTAAGGCTGTCACCAGCCGAAACGCGTCAGTCTGACCTGACATGCCTGTCGTTTTTATCTTTTTTCTACACGTGTGCCTTTCTAACGTTTTTAACCTTTTAGAAATAAAGAGTGTGTTTTTATCCTAAGAAGCAGTTTTCATTTGGTCTTTGCATTAATGGCTGTGTGTTGAGTTATTTTGAGGGGACAGCAAATTTACACTGTTATACAGGCTGTACACTCGCTATTTTACATTGTAGCAAAGTCTCATTTCTTTAGTGTTGTCACATGAAAAGATATAATAAAATATTTACTAAAATGTGAGGGGTGTACTCACTTTTGTGAGATACTGTGTATATATATATAAATCAATAAAACATTTTTGCATAGGAAATTAGCACATCCAGGCAAGTCCCCCTCTTGCCTGGATGTGCTAATTTCCTATGCAAACATTTTGTATTGATTTACTTTTGACATGGAGGATTTTAATCTCAGATTTTTATCTCCACCATAAGTTTAATGAATATATATATATATAAGTATGTATGTAATAGGAGCACAAAAATAGAAGTGTTTTTGACAGCGCTTGAGCAATGTTAATACACAATATTTTAGCTTCACTTGTGATCTCAGCTAGTATGTTTTATGGTCATAATTTTTAGAACATACTCTTGTCAATACATAAATGTAGTTTCATTAAAAATAAATGAAACCATTACTAAGGTGTTTAGTGTGTTTGCCTTTATAAAATAATATATTCTTTTAAAGTTTCTGCATTGTATAACAGTATAAACAACATAATCCCAAGATGGTTTTTTTTGGATCAGCAAATAAATATACAGAGAATTAACAAAATACTGTATGTTTGATGTCAGATTCCTTGAACCATATGGCTATTACTCTAAAAAGTCAGCAAGGGATTATTGCTTTGAAGACTTGTGGCTCATGTATTTTCACAAGTCTCTGAATAACAGAAACAGCAGGAGACTGTTTGTCTCTTGACTCATTTATAACTGTCACTAACTGACCTTGACCTTTGCTGAGGACATACATTTTATATATATATATATATATATATACATTTTACCTGCTGCACTTTATTAAATAGTTTACAAATAGTTAATTTACCCTTATATTGGCATTTTAAATAACTGATTTTGCCTGTAACTGCGCTAGAAGTAAGATTTTTGCTCTCGTCTGGTTGCGTTCGTATTATGAGTTGAAATTTAACTGTTTTCACTCTCTAGCTAACCTGATACATGATAAATGCCACTTAGGATATTGCGCAAAAAAGTGCAAAAACACACCCTACTTGCGCGCAAACACGATTGCAAATTCTCAAGTGCGCTAACCTGACAGGAAAATATGAATAGCTCACATTCCATTGTTCTTCACATAGAAGAATATGGTCTATTTAATCATAAATATATATTTCCACATATATCTGAAGTTTTTTGCACATATATATATATATATATATATATAAGTGAGAGGGATGGTATCAAGGCGCACTATTCATGTGGAAGATTATATATAACAGAGGATAAATAGTGTGGCTAAATCACACAATACTAGACAGATCTGAAACTTTAAACCAATCAAATCAGAACACATCAATAAAGTAAAATCTATACACCAAAATCCTAAATGGATCAATATGAAGATATACTCTTTTAGGGTGGTAATTTATTCACAGTGTATTCTCTTTTTCCAAGTCCCCAAAATGAGTCAATTAGTTCATAGAACCAGTAGTCCAAGTGTAAATCAAATACAGAAACTGGGTCACCAAATATTAAGCATAGGATCTATTCATATGGTATCCACACACAAGTAAAAGTGCCCACTTACTAAAATCAACCTCAATCCTATGAGGTAAGTATTGCATCCCTTTAAGGAAATCTGTCCCGTAGCAATTCTGGAATCCGCTTCAATGCCACCTTAGTATGGTAGAAGTTCTCCTCCTTCCTTCCAGATCTGTTCTATACACTCCTCTTAGCAGCACAAAGTGTCGAGTATAAAGAGAGGGAACACAAGAACAAACCAGTAGTGCAACACTGTATGCAAATTTGGTAAAAAATTTTTATTATACACTTTGTTAAAAAATGCTCACATTTGAAAACCTCAATCCTATATGAGGTATCAGTAAAACATGTATATCGTTGGTGACAAAAAATGCAATTCCCAAGATCACACTCATATGTCAAATTCCATCAAACACACATACAAGAATGGTGTAGAAGCTGATAAAAGTATAGAGTCTTATACAGTCAATGAAAATATTCTCCTTACGCGTTTCAAAGGTCTCAAAAAAAATAGGTTACCTTCTTCCTCTTGTATGTGTGTTTGATGAAATTTGACATACGAGTGTGATCTTGGGAATTGCATTTTTTGTCACCAACGATACTACATGTTTTACTGATACCTCATATTGGATTGAGGTTTTCAAATGTGAGCATTTTTTAACAAAGTGTATAATAAAATATTTTACCAAATTTGCATACAGTGTTGCACTACTGGTTTGTTCTTGTGTTCCCTCTCTTTATACTCGACACTTTGTGCTGCTGAGAGGAGTGTATAGAACAGATCTGGAAGGAAGGAGGAGAACTTCTACCATACTGAGGTGGCATTGAAGCGGATTCCAGAATTGTTACTGGACAGATTTCCTTAAAGGGACGCAATACTTACCTCATAGGATTGAGGTTGCTTTTAGTAAGTGGGCACTTTTACTTGTGTGTGGATACCATATGAATAGATCCTATGCTTAATATTTGGTGACCCAGTTTCTGTATTTGATTTACACTTGGACTACTGGTTCTATGAACTAATTGACTCATTTTGGATTTGTAAAAAGAGAATACACTGTGAATAAATTACCACCCTAAAAGAGTATATCTTCATATTGATCCATTTAGGATTTTGGTGTGTACATTTTACTTTATTGATGTGTTCTGATTTGATTGGTTTAAAGTTTTATATCTGTCTAGTATTGTGTGATTTAGCCACACTATTTATCCTCTGTTATATATAATCTTCCACATGAATAGTGCGCCTTGATACCATCCTTCTCACTCATCTGTTTTATTAATTGGAAATAGGACACTGTTAGGTGGGGACCTTACTTTTGTCCTTATTTCAGGTATTAGGCAGCCGGTTCATATTTCTAACATCTAGATTATAGGCCTTGGGGTTACACACTTAGCGCTGATTTGCTCTGTCCTCTTTTTACCCATATATATATATATATATATATATATATATATATATATATATATATATATATATTTAAAAATACAAAGTGCAGAACATTGAAATATTAAATATTTACTGTAAATTATCTTGATTAAGGCTACAACAAGGCTGAAACGCGTAGATTTAACTGCTGTTTTTTCTACATACAGACCCTATTCGTTGGTACACTTTTGTGAGATACTGTGTATATATATATAAATCAATAAAACATTTTTGCATAGGAAATTAGCACATCCAGGCAAGTCCCCCTCTTGCCTGGATGTGCTAATTTCCTATGCAAACATTTTGTATTGATTTACTTTTGACATGGAGGATTTTAATCTCAGATTTTTATCTCCACCATAAGTTTAATGAATATATATATATATAAGTATGTATGTAATAGGAGCACAAAAATAGAAGTGTTTTTGACAGCGCTTGAGCAATGTTAATACACAATATTTTAGCTTCACTTGTGATCTCAGCTAGTATGTTTTATGGTCATAATTTTTAGAACATACTCTTGTCAATACATAAATGTAGTTTCATTAAAAATAAATGAAACCATTACTAAGGTGTTTAGTGTGTTTGCCTTTATAAAATAATATATTCTTTTAAAGTTTCTGCATTGTATAACAGTATAAACAACATAATCCCAAGATGGTTTTTTTTGGATCAGCAAATAAATATACAGAGAATTAACAAAATACTGTATGTTTGATGTCAGATTCCTTGAACCATATGGCTATTACTCTAAAAAGTCAGCAAGGGATTATTGCTTTGAAGACTTGTGGCTCATGTATTTTCACAAGTCTCTGAATAACAGAAACAGCAGGAGACTGTTTGTCTCTTGACTCATTTATAACTGTCACTAACTGACCTTGACCTTTGCTGAGGACATACATTTTATATATATATATATATATATATATACATTTTACCTGCTGCACTTTATTAAATAGTTTACAAATAGTTAATTTACCCTTATATTGGCATTTTAAATAACTGATTTTGCCTGTAACTGCGCTAGAAGTAAGATTTTTGCTCTCGTCTGGTTGCGTTCGTATTATGAGTTGAAATTTAACTGTTTTCACTCTCTAGCTAACCTGATACATGATAAATGCCACTTAGGATATTGCGCAAAAAAGTGCAAAAACACACCCTACTTGCGCGCAAACACGATTGCAAATTCTCAAGTGCGCTAACCTGACAGGAAAATATGAATAGCTCACATTCCATTGTTCTTCACATAGAAGAATATGGTCTATTTAATCATAAATATATATTTCCACATATATCTGAAGTTTTTTGCACATATATATATATATATATATATATATATAAGTGAGAGGGATGGTATCAAGGCGCACTATTCATGTGGAAGATTATATATAACAGAGGATAAATAGTGTGGCTAAATCACACAATACTAGACAGATCTGAAACTTTAAACCAATCAAATCAGAACACATCAATAAAGTAAAATCTATACACCAAAATCCTAAATGGATCAATATGAAGATATACTCTTTTAGGGTGGTAATTTATTCACAGTGTATTCTCTTTTTCCAAGTCCCCAAAATGAGTCAATTAGTTCATAGAACCAGTAGTCCAAGTGTAAATCAAATACAGAAACTGGGTCACCAAATATTAAGCATAGGATCTATTCATATGGTATCCACACACAAGTAAAAGTGCCCACTTACTAAAATCAACCTCAATCCTATGAGGTAAGTATTGCATCCCTTTAAGGAAATCTGTCCCGTAGCAATTCTGGAATCCGCTTCAATGCCACCTTAGTATGGTAGAAGTTCTCCTCCTTCCTTCCAGATCTGTTCTATACACTCCTCTCAGCAGCACAAAGTGTCGAGTATAAAGAGAGGGAACACAAGAACAAACCAGTAGTGCAACACTGTATGCAAATTTGGTAAAAAATTTTATTATACACTTTGTTAAAAAATGCTCACATTTGAAAACCTCAATCCTATATGAGGTATCAGTAAAACATGTATATCGTTGGTGACAAAAAATGCAATTCCCAAGATCACACTCATATGTCAAATTCCATCAAACACACATACAAGAATGGTGTAGAAGCTGATAAAAGTATAGAGTCTTATACAGTCAATGAAAATATTCTCCTTACGCGTTTCAAAGGTCTCAAAAAAAATAGGTTACCTTCTTCCTCTTGTATGTGTGTTTGATGAAATTTGACATACGAGTGTGATCTTGGGAATTGCATTTTTTGTCACCAACGATACTACATGTTTTACTGATACCTCATATTGGATTGAGGTTTTCAAATGTGAGCATTTTTTAACAAAGTGTATAATAAAATATTTTACCAAATTTGCATACAGTGTTGCACTACTGGTTTGTTCTTGTGTTCCCTCTCTTTATACTCGACACTTTGTGCTGCTGAGAGGAGTGTATAGAACAGATCTGGAAGGAAGGAGGAGAACTTCTACCATACTGAGGTGGCATTGAAGCGGATTCCAGAATTGTTACTGGACAGATTTCCTTAAAGGGACGCAATACTTACCTCATAGGATTGAGGTTGCTTTTAGTAAGTGGGCACTTTTACTTGTGTGTGGATACCATATGAATAGATCCTATGCTTAATATTTGGTGACCCAGTTTCTGTATTTGATTTACACTTGGACTACTGGTTCTATGAACTAATTGACTCATTTTGGATTTGTAAAAAGAGAATACACTGTGAATAAATTACCACCCTAAAAGAGTATATCTTCATATTGATCCATTTAGGATTTTGGTGTGTACATTTTACTTTATTGATGTGTTCTGATTTGATTGGTTTAAAGTTTTATATCTGTCTAGTATTGTGTGATTTAGCCACACTATTTATCCTCTGTTATATATAATCTTCCACATGAATAGTGCGCCTTGATACCATCCTTCTCACTCATCTGTTTTATTAATTGGAAATAGGACACTGTTAGGTGGGGACCTTACTTTTGTCCTTATTTCAGGTATTAGGCAGCCGGTTCATATTTCTAACATCTAGATTATAGGCCTTGGGGTTACACACTTAGCGCTGATTTGCTCTGTCCTCTTTTTACCCATATATATATATATATATATATATATATATATATATATATATATATATATATATATATATATATATATATTTAAAAATACAAAGTGCAGAACATTGAAATATTAAATATTTACTGTAAATTATCTTGATTAAGGCTACAACAAGGCTGAAACGCGTAGATTTAACTGCTGTTTTTTCTACATACAGACCCTATTCGTTGGTACAGAGAGCTGTGTCTTTTCTGGGAAGACTGTTTACTTTCTACCAAGTTACAGAGTCTAAGACTTTTTGATTGGCCGAAGGAGTTCGCGTGAGGTCTGACACAGACACGTAAGTCCCTAGCGCATACAGAGTGCAAGCGCCATAGGGGCAGCATCTGGTTTTTACCTAAGGACAATGACTGGGTCGTAAGCAGTGCAGTAAGTTGCTCTGCCCCTTGGAGTTCCGTTGTACCGGGTGAGCGCTAAAGGGGTAATCTATCACACCTCCTGTAAGTAGGGTTTCCAGGTGTCCGGTATTAGACCGGGACTGTCTGTGATTTCAGGTTACTGCCCTGTAATTTTATTTTTTTTAAAAAAATAGATATAGCCTTAGGTAGTTAAGTGGTGTTTTATAAATTGTGGCTGGAGTCCAACCAATCCGCATCCGGCCAAGTAACCCAATCTACCCAGCAGGTCCCAAGTCCATTAGCCCAGCCCTGGCCCGTGTCCACCGGCACCCCTTCTAGCCCTACTACTACTGTAGTCGGTAGTCACTCGTCGTTACACAGGCAGCTGATCCTGATTGCGGTGCCCCGGCTCTGCCGTGCGTGCTGCCTGTGTGTGTGAGAGACTGTCGGACTTCACGTGATCACGCATGTGACGTCATGACAGCAAGAAGACCCGGACTGCCTGCGCTGTCTGTCCAGTCACCATTCAGCACCAAAGTCCTTCCTCCTCTTTTCATGGGAGATACAGCTACAGCACCTAACTAGACCAAGGCAATCTGTACTGTAATAAGTAAAACTACCCCAAAGTTGGCCAGGCTCCAATTAACTATTTTCTGCTAGAAATGTAAGTACGAGATTTGTTGCTTTGTATGGACACCTGTGATCACAGCATTGTCCTGTTTTTGCTATGCCGTGCTCACATTACAAGTGTATATATATATAAGTGAGATACTCAGATAAATATTGAGGTTTTTATTTTTAAATGTATCTGCAATTGTACTTTTATGTGTCTTGTTTGCTCCCCAATAAAACCAAGTTGATAATGCCTCATAAAAAGTCAATGTAGTATTATCCTGTTCAATTAAATGTCTTTTTATTTATTACTGTGCACACCTAAGTTTAGAAGAATAAAAAAAAACTAGGATAGCTTGCTATCCTAGGTTCAGAACCAAAAATGGGCCATCTCCCAAGCTTTACATCCCTGCCTTTTAAATAAAGATGGCAAGAGAATGAAGAAAAATTGATAATAGGAGTAAATTAGAAAGTTGCTTAAAATTGCCTGCTTTATCTGAATCATTAAAGAAAAAAAAATTGGGTTTAGTATCCTTTTAAGTGCATATGTGTTAGCTAAATGTAAAAGGCCTCATATGCCTAAAGACATTACAAATTTGGAATAGAAAGAAGAGAGGGGCAGTCAAGAGGGTCAAATCACCTCTATTTACATGTGTTACTAGCAGCCAAAGAGGTAAAATTATTGTTTTGTATGTTACTGGCAGCCAAGGGGTAAAATAATTGCTTAGTTGTGTAAAATATACATTGGGGTTTCAAGAGTGGGGGCTGAAGTAGAGTTTGTTTGTGGTAATATCTGACCTCCATCTACCATTGTGCGAAGTTACTGACAGATGGTCCAGTATTTTTGTGACGGTCATCTGGCAACCCTACCTGTAAGTCTCCTCTTGGTTTCCTTAATGTGGAGTTGGTTTCTTTAATGTGGATGTGGAGACTCAGCTTTCCTGTCTTTTTTGCCCTGCATTGCGGACGAGTGTGTTCCAGTTCATAATCCTACCACACTACTGTGTTTAAGCTGCAATTAACTGTGGACTTCTTGTTCTCTGTCTTTTCAAACTGATTTGGATAATATTTTATATAACATTGATATCCGTTTATCAGATATTTTGTTTAAATGTTTTATACCATCGGTGGTTTATACTGACATTTGATTGGTTTTATTTATAACCTTTTATATACTGCTTGTTTTTTATTTGTGCTACACCAGTAAACTTATAGTATAAATGTAATCTTTGCCCACACCACGTTACTGTTTGGGGAGGTTGCTGTTTTATGCACACATCTTTTTTACTTGATTTTTACTCTTTAGGGATTGGCTGTGGAGGAAAATCCCACTTTAAGTTGCTATAGCCTCCCTTTTTAAGTGTCTGAAGATATAACCTCGTTTTGTAAAAAAATACAGGAAATGCACAGTATAACACTTTATTAACCCCTTAACGACCAACGACGTATGGGGTACGTCCTGCAAAAAAATGCAGTTAACGACCAAGGACGTACCCTGTACGTCGTTGGTCTTTGAAAGCAGTGGAAGCGATCCTGATCACTTCCAACTGCTTTCATGTTATAGCAGTGATGCCTCAATATTGAGGCATCCTGCTATAACATTTTTTAGCCGTCCGATGCAGAGAGAGCCACCCTGTGGCCCTCTCTGCATCGGCCATTGATGGCCATGTTCGTTGGTGGGTGGGAGCTTACCAAGGGAGGCGGGTGGGCGGCCATCGGTGGGAAGGGGGGCGGGATCGATTGCGGGTGCACGCTCGGGTGCGCGCGTGTGCATGGGAGCGGGCGCGCGCGTGCACGGGAGCGGGCACGTGCACGGGAGCGGGGGCGCGCGCGGGCGGGTGGGAACCCTACACTATGAAACAATGATGGTACTCGGTGGGAGTGAGGGTGGGCAGCTCAAAACTTTAGCAGCTCAAATGTTTAGCGATCTGGTAGGGGTTGGGGGTTGAGGGAGGGCAGCTACACTACAGAAAATAGTATTTTTTTTAAAAAAAATAAAAAAAAACATATTTCATTTCAAACTGGGCACTGGCAGACAGCTGCCAGTACCCAATATGGTGCAATAAGGCAGAGAGAGGGGGGTTAGAGAGCTGTTTGGGGGGGATCAGGGAGGTTGGGGGCTAAGGGAGGATACTACAGAACAGAATTATTATTTTTTTTTAAAAAAAACCCCAAAAAAACTCTTATTTTAGTACTGGCAGACTTACTGCCAGTACTTAAGATGGCGGGGACAATTGTGGGGTGGGGGAGGGAAGAGAGCTGTTTGGGAGGGATCTGGGGGTGTGATGTGTCATGTGGGAGGTTGATACCTACACTAAAGCTAAAATTAACCCTGCAAGCTCCCTAATTAACCCCTTCACTGCTGGGCATTATAAACGTATGGTGCGCAGCGGCCTTTAGCTGCCTTCTAATTACCAAAAAGCACAGCCAAAGCCATATATGTCTGCTATTTCTGAACAAAGGGGATCCCAGAGAAGCTTTTACAACCATTTATGCCATAATTGCACAAGATGTTTGTAAATAATTTTAGTGAGAAACCTAAAATTGGGAAAATTTTACGTTTTATTTTTATTTGTTCGCATTTGGCGGTGAAATGGTAGCATGAAATATACCAAAATGGGCCTAGATCAATACTTTGGGTTGTCTACCTCACTACACTAAAGCTAAAATTAAAACTACAAGCTCCCTACATTCTCCCTAATTAACCCCTTCACTGCTGGGCATAATACACGTGTGGTGCGCAGCGTCATTTAGCGGCCTTCTAAATACCAAAAGGCGATGCCAAAGCCATATATGTCTGCTATTTTTGAACAAAGGGGATCCCAGAGAAACATTTACAACCATGTATGCCATAATTGCACAAGTTGTTTGTAAATAATTTCAATGAGAAACCTAAAGTTTGTGAAAACATTTGTGAAAAAGTGAACATTTTTTTTTATTTGATCGCATTTTGTAGTGAAATGGTGGCATGAAATATACCAAAATGGGCCTAGATCAATACTTTGGGATGTCTTCTAAAAAAATATATATACATGTCAAGGGATATTCAGGGATTCCAGACAGATATCAGTGTCCCAATGTAACTAGCGCTAATTTTGAAAAAAAGTGGTTTGGAAATAGCAAAGTTCTACTTGTATTTATTGCCCTATAACGTGCAAAAAAAGCAAAGAACATGTAAACATTGGGTATTTCTAAACTCAGGACAAAATTTAGAAACTATTTAGCATGGGTGTTTTTTGGTGGTTGTAGATGTGTAACAGATTTTGGGGGTCAAAGTTAGAAAAACTGCGTTTTTTTTCATTTTTTCCTCATATTTTATAATTTTTTTTACAGTAAATTATAAGATATGATGAAAATAATGGTATCTTTAGAAAGCCCATTTAATGGCGAGAAAAACGGTATATAATATGTGTGGGTACAGTAAATGAGTATGAGGAAAATTACAGCTAAATACAAACACCGCAGAAATGTAAAAATAGCCTTGGTCCCAAACGGACAGAAAATGGAAAAGTGCTGTGGTCATTAAGGGGTTAAAGGGACATGAAGCCCACATTTTTTTCTTTCATGATTCAGAAAGAGCATGTGATTTTAAACAACTTCCTAATTTACTTCTATTATCTAATTTGCTTCATTCTCTTGATACACTTTGCTGAAAAGCATATCTAGATAGCATCATTAGCTGCTGATTGGTTGCTGCACATAGATGCTTCATGTGATTGGCTCACCCGTGTGCATTACTATATCTTCAACAAAGGATATCTAAAGCAAATTACATAATAGAAGTAAATTGGAACGTTGTTTGAAAATTGTATTCTCTACCTGAATCAAGACAGAAACATTTTGGGTTTAGTGTCCCTTTAAATATGAATATTGCATAAATATATATTTTTTTATGTTTTCATCCACTTAGCTGCAAAGCCCCTTCCCCATGCACCTCTACTTATGTCTATATTTGTATACACATGTATTTATGTGTTTTATGTGTATATATATGTATGTAAATACATCCATACACATATAAATACATATGTAAACATATATATATATATACATATTTAGACATGTATATGTATGTATCTCTATGTTAAAGCCCTTTGCCTGCCTTTTTTTCTAACACCTGAGATCTCATATCTTTGATCCTTGATAACTTTTTTGTACAATATTTTTAAATATTTTTTTATTAGATAGTGTTATTATGAGTGTAAATGTGTTTTATGACACATTTTTGTTTTGCAAAACAGTTAACCAGAGCTCTGAGGATGCGGTAAACATTCTAGCGTAAATCGTGATTGAGCTCAAGCGATCGTGATTAATTTCAACTTGTAATACAAGCGGAAAACCTGACGTGTGCAAACAGCCTTGATAAACCCCTTATCGCTTGCACGTAACTGTTAGAGCTTCACTTTTAATCTGGCCCTTAATGGATTGCGGTTTTAATGTGCAAAAACAATTATTTAATATACAAGGAACATAATGGAGCTATTTCCCACTTACTTAATATTCTGAAGCTGGTATTACAAGTAATTGGAAACATGTTCAGAGGAAACAATGTTAAAGAAATCTGTCCCTTTAAACAGCTAATATATTTTTTTATATTAATATATATTTATATTATTCTCTGGTTTATCATTACTTTGAATGCATCATTATCTATACGTGTTTAATATCCCTTCAATAATATATTAACACATAAAATATTAAGTGTCTTACACTAGGTTTACGTGTTAACCCAAAGTAATTGCATATTTCTGTTTGTGCTAGAAAGGATACGTTATATATGCTGTTGTTATTCTTGTTATCATCAACAACCTGCAAGCTAAGCCACTGAGGCTGTTAAAAGCATTCAGGAAGATACGGGCCTTGGCCTATTGCCTGTGATGCTGATATTTCCAAGCCCATTACAAACTATTTTTATTTTTTTTGATAGCACAGAATTATTTGAAAGGGCTTCCCTTTTAAATTCAAGGGAAAGTTGACAGTTGTGACTATGCATTATTAATTTAAAAGAAGATTAGAGGCATATACAATTTCCCTTTAAAACCTCTATCATTTGATAGGTGACTTTTAAATTGGTTATAAATTTTATTTTTTTAACCAATTCCGTAAATAGGAAAAACACAATTTTTATTCAGGCCTTCAGTATCTTAATCATCTTTCTTCCCACTTCACAATCTTTACTTTCTATTTCTTTCTGCCTGTAGAATTACCAGAGATCTCCGAGAACTGCATACTCATGTCACTGTGACCTTTTTCCAAACCCAATCTTCAGGGGTGTCAAGGAGAAGTGGATTTCAGAATGTAATCAATTTCAGCACACATAAAGAGATAAGGTTTGGTTCAGTTTAAATAAACTATCTATAACCAAAGGCCAGAGGGTCAAAAATTATCCAGCTTGGAGAGAAATTATAGTGCAGACTTCACATGAGCTGAACTCAGTGAATACACTTAGAAAGGGGGTGGAACCTAGAAGCCCCAGAGAGAGCAAGATGCATCCCATAGAAATTAAAGAAGTTCTCTGGGATACAGAATGTCACAGGTGAGAGTTAGTTTAACAGTGGACCACCTGACACTGATATAAATTCTCAATTTGCAGCAAATACAAATTAAAGTGAATTGTTTTTATCACAATTTAACTTATATTTGCCTCTAGTTAGTACCCACTACATTTCTGTCAGTTAAATTAATGTATTGGGAATTTTGAGCAAACTTCACCTGCATATAGCTGGCAATGTAAATCAGTGTGACCTGCACGGGTAACTTGCTTAGGGAATATTGTGAGAATTGTGAGAGATATTAAAACACACCCAGACAACTCCTCTGTTCAGCCCAGGGAACTCCCCTTTCTTCCCACTTTCTGAAATTGACAGATTTATTTTACATAGAACAATTACAACATCCAATGTAATTTGTACAAGATACACATAAATATACAAAATATAATCCCATTTTGTTAGTTATATAGAAACTCTCAAAGCATATTCAGAATTAGTAAAATCACAATCCTAATATGCTGTTGTATACAAGTGACAAAGTGAAAAGTTTAAACCAAAATGTGTCCATCGCACTTCCGATAAAATATACAATTTTAAAAAACTTTCCAACTGACCACTATTATATAATTTGCCTTATTCTTTTGGTATCCTTTGTTGAAAATCAAACCAAGATAGGGTCAGAAGCTGGGAGTGAGCTGCTGATTGGTTACTGCACATACATGCCTCTTTTCATTGGCTTACTGATGTGTTCAGCAATCTCCCAGTAGTGCATTGCTGCTCCTTCAACAAAGGATACTAAGAAAACTAAGCAAAATTGAAAATAGAAAGAAATTGGAAAGTTTTTTAAAAATATGATGCTCTATCTGTATCATGAAAGAAAAATGTTAGGTTTCATGTCTCTTTAAATATAATAAGATTTAATAGACAAAATCAACGTGAAGTCTAAAGTAATATAAAATACAAAGCACAAAGTGTAAATTTAACAAAACTCTTGTGTCATGCAGTTCTCTATTGCACTGGGCTTGCCTCTTTTACACATATAGAAATGCAAGACCCCATCCCCTTAATATTTTTAAGCAAAATGTGTCTGTCTAGAATCTTGTGAGCGGTCTTGCAGTGTTGGAGGATCATTATAGATTGTCTCATCTGAGCAGAGAGCTTTAGATCTTTGGGGCCCAAATAGATACTTGAATAACTGTTCATTTAATTGTATAATACAATGTGAATTCTGTATTTGTTTTGATATAACAAGGACTTTTGCAAACAAGTATGTAACAATGAGTTATGGTTGGGGCTGATGCATATAAGAAGCAATGGACAATGCAAACTTCAAGGATCCATGAGCCATAAATGAAGTACATTGTCATATGTTCCACTTAAAAATGAATACTATAGATCGGTATATCAAATCCCAAGGTTGTTGGATGCCTTATACTCTGATCATATATTATTTTGAATGTTTTCTTTTAGATTAATCATTTATTTGTAGTCACTGCTATCTATATTAAATCCAAATAACGACTTTTGTCATATTTGCTAAATATTAAGGTCAGTACCCATCAGTTACAAAATAAAACAAAAGGTATAAAGCTATTGATTAAATTCATTATTTCTATGAAACACAATTAAACTTGTTAAAATATTTTGTTTGACCAAATTTCAAAATAAAACCTTAAAATTATTTTGAAACAAAACTTAGTTGCATGCACTGTTTTTTAGAGATAAAATGAATATCCCCTTAACGACTGAGGACGTGCAGGGTACGTCCTCAAAAAAAAGGCAGTTAACGCCTGAGGACGTACCTCGGTGTGGAAAGCAGCTGGAAGCGATCCTGCTCGCTTCCAGCTGCTTTCCGGTTATTGCAGTGATGCCTCGATATGGAGGCATCCTGCAATAACCTTTTTAAGCCATCCGGTGCAGAGAGAGCCACTCTGTGGCCCTTTCTGCACTGGAGATCGGTGGCTTACTGCGTTGGTGGGTGGGAGCCGGACCGGGAGGCGGGTGGCGGCCATCGATGGCCCTGGTGATGTAAAGGGGGCAGGATCGTGGGCGGGGGTGGCTGGGGGCGCGCACGGGAGGGTGGGGGCGGGCGCGTGCATGGGGAGGGAGCGGGTGGGAAGCGCTACACTACAGAAAATGATGTAATAAAAAATGTTAAAAAAAATGTCTAAAATGTTAAAAAAAAAAAACGATCAGCAAGGTGGTGGGGGTTTGTCTGTGTGTGTGTGTGGGGGGGGGGGAAGCTACACTACAGAAAAAAATAAAAATAAATAAAAGCACTTTTTATTGCAAACTGGGTACTGGCAGACAGCTGCCAGTACCCAAGATGGCCCCCAATAAGGCAGAGGGGAGGGTTAGAGAGCGGTTTTGGGGGGGATCAGGGAGGTTGGGGGCTAAGGGGGGAATCCTACACAGTAGCATATGTAAATATGCTAAAAATGTATTATTATTTTTTTTTTTTTAAAACCCTTTTATTTTAGTACTGGCAGACTTTCTTTCACTGCTAGCCATAATACACGTGTGAGGCACATCAGGATTTAGCGGCCATCTAATTACCAGAAAGCAACGCCAAAGTCATATATGTCTGCTATTTCTGAACAAAGTGGATCCCAGACAAGCATTTACAACCATTTGTGCCATAATTGCACAAGTTGTTTGTAAATAATTTCAGTAAGAAACCGAAAGTTTGTGAAATAATTTGTGAAAAAGTGATCGCATTTGGCGGTGAAATGGTGGTATGAAATATACCAAAATTGGCCTAGATCAATACTTTTAGATGTCTACTAAAAAAAAATATACACATGTCAAGGGATATTCAGGGATTCCTGAAATATATTAGTGTTCTAATGTAACTAGCGCTAATTTTGGAAAAAAATGGTTTGGAAATAGCAAAGTGCTACTTGTATTTATGGCCCTATAACTTGCAAAAAAAGCAAAGAACATCTAAACATTGGGTATTTCTAAACTCAGGTCAAAATTTAGAAACTATTTAGCATGGGTGTTTTTTGGTGGTTTTAGATATGTAACAGTAACAGATTTTGGGGGTCAAAGTTAGAAAAAGTGTGTTTTTTTCCATTTTTCCTCATATTTTATCATTTTTTTTTATAGTAAATTATAAGATATGATGAAAATAATGGTATCTTTAGAAAGTCCATTTAATGGCGAGAAAAACGGTATATAATATGTGTGGGTACAGTAAATGAGTAAGAAGAAAATTACAGCTAAACACAAACACCGCAAAAATGTAAAAATAGCCTTGGTCCCAAACGGACAGAAAATGGAAAAGTGCTGTGGTCATTAAGGGGATATACAAGTCAAAATTAAATTCAATCAAATCAAAGCTGAATATAATTTAAAGGGACAGTAAAGTCAAAACTAATCTTTCATGATTCAGATAGGGCAAGCGATTTTAAACAAGTTCCTAATTTACTTTTATCATTACACTTTGTTTGTTCTCGTGTTAGTATTTGTTGAAAGCTAAACCTCTGTAGGCTCATTAACTAATTTCTAACCTGTTGAAGGCCGCCTCTTACCTCAGTAAATTTGGACAGTCTTTCACTGTTGGACACTGCTAGTTCATGTGTGTCATATAGATAACATTGTGCTCACTCCTGTGGAGTTATGTATGAGTCTGCATTGATTGGCTAAATGAAAGTCTGTCAAAAGAACTGAAATAAAGGGGCAGTCTGCAGAGGCTTAGATACAAGGTATTTGCAAAGGTAAAAAGTATATAAATATAACCGTGTTGCAAAACTGGGGAATGGGTAATAAAGGGATTATCTATCTTTTTTAAACAATAACACTTTTCAAGTAGACTGTCCCTTTAAAAATAATCAGCAGAGGCATTTTGCAAAATAAATACTGTTCTATCCAGTTAATAATCAGAGAGAAGAGTGTAATGTTAATGTTGTGGAAATACTTATGTTCTAAAATGTAATTATCTAATAGATTATATCTATATGGAGTTGGAAGTTTATATCAAATCTTGGATTTTTTCCCCCCTGTAATCTACTGCATTATTGCTATGAAACTATGTTAAATTTAGGATAGTTTCCAGTTTTTATGTACTTTTGGCAAGTTCTTTTCTCTTGATTGCTATTAGTTTAAGGCGAAGACACATTGATCAATCTCATTGTCTATTTTAGCTTTTCAGACTTATATTTCTTTAGTATTTGTAACAGTTAGATAATAGTGCACTGGGCGTGTATCCAGAGGTTCCATCAGCTTGGCTGGAAGGCTTTTGGCTACCATTACCAGCCTGTTAAAACATAGCTAACCGCCGCTCTGAGCTATGGGCCATTTTTCCCAGTTTGGTGAGGATGTTATGTACGATGCTACTCTGTATTTTCTTTTGCTTGATTAGATCTGTCAGTCACATCATCTTCTTGTAAACTGAGATCAATTATAAAACAATTACACAAGTGGAAATCCATGTTACCAAAGCTGCAATGATAACATTTTTGCAGTCTGGAAATTTTAAATGTTTGTAAATTATAAAGTAAAGAGCTTTATTTTATGAAATATATCAAATGTAAAATTTACAACAAATGTTTTTTTTTGTGTGCCTCTATTTGCACATTTGCATACCCGTTTTATCAAAGTATGACTTGAGGCTGTGTTTATTACATACCATTGTTTATCAAATGCTACCAGATTCATAGTGAAAAAATATTACCAAGAAAGAATTCACTCATTAAAGGGATGATATATGGTAATTAATTCCCAATTACTTATTATGCCAGCTGCAGAATATTCAATGTATTGGAAATGTCTTCTTTATATGTATTCTTGCAATTGAATTAGCTGGTTTTGCTAATTGAAACCACCACCCATAATGAATTTTGCGAATTATTAAGGCTAGATTTTGTACATATATCTTTGCACATACGTGTGTGTATATATATATATATATATATATGTGTGTGTGTGTTATGTCAGAAATCTTTTGCAAACATGTTTACATGTCCCTAAATTCCTTTTTTTGTTCTAAACACATATCTCTGTGTTTATTTATACCACTATATGTATATAGTGTAAATATATAATTATTCTGAGCAAGAATAATTGCAAATATAACATAATCAGGGTATTATATGTATTTATTTGCAATCAATGGATATTAAGAGCTAGGCCAGTTTTCTCTCTTCACCTGTGTAACACTTCCTGATTGCAGTCTAGTTTTAAATTCCACCCCTACACAGGTGTTAAAAAATCGGCTGGAATTTAAGATGCTTTGTGTATAGAAAGAGTTAGATAAGATAGAGGTCTACTCTTTCTACTAAACTAGTCCATTTAAATGATCATGTTCTTGAGAAGAATATGTGGTGTACATAAGAACAAAAACAGCTAGTTTGAATATGAAAATAAACATAAAGGAGACAATTCTGTGCATTTAATAATTTGTAGCTTATATAACAAGTCACTGGAAACTCAATGAGGGGAAAATAACAACACAATTTCTCTATAAATTCACATTAACACTTTAGTGAAACTTAACAAGCAAAATGCCTGCTTCCTTGCACATAACATATAGTAGAATAAAGTTATTTGTTAGGAAAATGTTCTAACAAAAGAGAACAATTTATTTTCATTCTCCCATCAAATCATATTCCTCCCACTCCAGACAAGGCCTACCACTATCTCATCAATGGTCATACAGTATAATCCTTCACATGCAAGAAATATTGATCAAGTTTAAGGACCAACACACTCAAAACATTTTTTGTGATATATGGTGCATCACTTTGTGCCTTTATATCCAAAAGATTGATCTTAGATACAAATCGCTTGTTTCCACTCAATAAACATTTACATTTCTTAAATGTCTTTGGTGCTTGTGTTCTATTTAACTTGACAAATTTAGAGATTCATAAAAACAGCAATCAAAAGAAAAACAATGTTGCTATTGTCAATTCATTTCACAGCCCCTGAGCTGATGAGTGCCATTGAATAATGAAAACAGTTTTAATAGAAATGTACCACTTTCCTATAATTAATAACATAAAAAAATGTGAAACAGATATTAATGTAATTGCAAACAGCCAGCAGATCATGTGATAAAGGTCCCAGTTTACTTCAGCATTGATTGCATCATTTGTTATTCAAAAACTGTATTTTAATAATTAACTGTTTTGTCTTCATTCTACTAAAAGGGATTTAAAAAAAATTCAGTTGAATGCACCTAGAAGTCATCTATCTACACCGAGACATGTAATGGCATAGATTTAATCAAACCTATTTGTAAAATTAAAGGGACAGTCTACACAATAATTTTTATTGTTTTATAAGATAGATAATCCCTTTAATACCCATTCCCCAGTTTTGCATAACCAACACAGTTATATTTATATACTTTTTACCTCTGTGATTATCTTGTATCTAAGCCTCTGCAAACTGCCCCTTTATTTCAGTTCTTTTGACAGACTTGCAGTTTAGCCAATCAGTGCTGGCTCCCAGGTAACTTCACGTGCATGAGCACAGTATTGTCTATATGAAACACATGAACTAACACTCTCTAGTGGTGAAAAACTGTTAAAATGCATTCTGAAAAGAGGTGGCCTTCAAGGTGTAAGAAATTAGCATATGAACCTCCTAGGTTAAACTTTCAACTAAGAATACCAAGAGAACAAAGCAAAATTGCTGATAAAAGTAAATTGGAAAATTGTTTAAAATTGCATACTCTATCTGAATCATGAAAGTTTATTTTGGACTAGACTGTCCCTTTAATGTTTGCATGCTGGGCTGAAGTAACTGTAGGGGTCTCAGAAGTCTCTAATGACACAGTTCACTCACACTTCTAGGAACATTCTGTGTGTCCCCTGCAAACCAGGCACAAAATGTAAGGATCTGCCTTTACAATATGGAGTCAGGATTTCCTAGATGCCCCCACGCTGTACAGAAAAACCTGTCACCATATTTGTACAGAAAGCAGGAATGCTGCATATATCCTTTGGAACAGACTAGCTGAGGGGGTAGGATGACTCACATAGAAGCTACACCTAAGTAGCTGCTGGCTCAGCTTCTGATTGCAGACAGCCAGGCACTGTTGAAATGGGGGGTCTTACCACAGCCTTTGCCCTGGGGTCCAGCAAGGCCTACTTATGCCCCTGGATGAGGTGTACGTGAAAAATCTCTACCTCACCTCTAGAACACCCCATTTGGCCCACAGTCAGCCTTGGGAGAAACCTTTCATTCTACCAGAGAGACTACTTTACCATAACAAAACAGAGCTGTAAATATGCTATAATTACAAAAATTTACAGTATATAACATGAGATCTCCTTTATGAAATCCCACAGAAACCTCTCAAGTGTTTATGAATCTAGATCAATGTCAGTCTCAAATAAAATGGATTTTTAAAAAAAATGATATTTTTAACCAAAATTTACTCTTAGCTTAAAACATTCCCTTAAAGTTCTCATCCCTATTATAATTGCTGGTAACGTAGCTCAGTTGGTAAATGCCCTGACTACAAAAAAGTGTGTTTAAAAGATCCAAGGTCACAGGTTCAAATCCTAGCAGGGCCACCTCAGCCCTTCATCCTTCCAAAGTCAATAAAATAAGTACCATTAATATTGGGTAATAATAACAACTATTACTATTCAGCTGCCGATTTGGTTAATTCCGAGAGCAAGTGCTTTGAGTCCCACTGGGAAAAAATCAAAGCATATAATTCTAACACATTATTCACAATTGATAAGCTCCTCACAATTCACACAATGCTTACATCTGAAAATTCATAATCATCAGGAATGCAGATTGTGAAGTTTCAAATAAAGACCAATAGTTGTATATGGACCCCTGCCTTCTATACATTCATAAAGTAAGTTGCAGTAGACTTTACATTTTCCTTTTTTTTCACTTGGAGTACAGCGCAGAGCGGAGGGCGGAGCTGAAGACCGATGACCATGGAGCTGAAGACCGGCGACCCTGGAACTGAAGCCCGGCAACCGCGGAGCCATGGAGCATGGAGGATCCTCTTCATACGATCTCTACCGTACACTGAATAGGAATTCAAGGTACGCAATTAAAAATGGCGTCCCTTGAATTCCTATTGGCTGATTTGAGCCTTCAGATTCAAATCAGCCAATAAGATGAGAGCTACTGAAATCCTATTGGCTGTTCAAATCAGCCAATAGGATAAGAGCTACTGAAATTCTATTGGCTATTCAAATCAGCCAATAAAATTTAAGTAGCTCTTAGGGGGTGTTAGGTTAGGGGTTAGGTTTATTGCGTTGTGGGCTTTGGCGGCTTAGGGGTTAATACTTTAATTGGTTTATTGCATTGTGGGCTTTGGCGGTTTAAGGGTTAATACTTTAATAGATTTATTGCATTGTGGGTTAATGGCAGATTAGGGGTTAATAGTTTTAATGTGTTTATTGCGTTGTGGGTTAATGGCGGATTAGGGGTTAATAGTTTTAATAAGTAGCTTGCGATGTTGGGGTTGACTGATTTAGGGGTTAATGATTTAGTTATTACTTGTGGTGTGGGTTTGATGGCGGATATAGGGGGTTAGTAGTTTAATTAGGCTTATTGCGTTGTGGGGGTTTGTCGGTCTAGGGGTTAATACATTTATTAGTAGTAGTAAGAGGGGGGGATTGCAGATATAGTGGTTTTACGTGTCAGGCTTATTTTTGGGAGGCGTGTTAGACTTTTACGGGAGATCTGTTATTTTCTTTACTTTACTTAGGCGCCGGCAGTTTCTAAAGTGCCGTAAGTCACTGGCGACTCCAGAAATCTGTATTTACGCTCATTTCTGGACATCGCTAGTTTATCCGACTTATGGCACTTTATGAGCTGCCGGCGCCGTATATGTGATACCCCTATGTGCGAGGTGAAATTATGTGTGGCGTGGGTTGCAGCGCTTGCGCTGAAGCCTGCGTGTATATGTAATCGCACCCCAGGTGTGGCGTTTTTAGGTTTAGGAGACAGAACAGCGTTGTTTACTATAGAATAATTCAGTCTAGGGATAAGTAAGCAGTTGAAAAAAGCTTTATTTAAAGCACAAAAAAACAAACTGAGATCAGTCAGATGCAAAACAGAAGCAAGTTTAAATGCCACAGAAATCTCAGAAACTAGTTGCAATGCCACATGGTACATAGGAACTAGGTACAATACCACTGGATATTCAGGAACTAGATTCAAGAATTAGGTTAGCAGGCCACAGGACTCACAGGCTTGGTTAGCAGGTCAAAAGACTGACAGGCTTGGATAGCAGGTCACAGTACTAACAGGCTTGGATAGCAGGTCATAGTACTAACAGGCTTGGATAGCAGGTCACAGGACTGACAGGCTTTTATAGCAAGTCACAGGACTGACAGACTTGGATAGCAGGTCACAGTACTAACAGGCTTGGATAGCAGGTCACAGGACTGACAGACTTGGATAACAGGTCACAGGATTGACAGGCTTTTATAGCAGGTCACAGGACTAACAGGCTTGGATAGCAGGTCACAGGACTGACAGGATTGGATAACAGGTCACAGGATTGACAGGCTTTTATAGCAGGTCACAGGACTGACAGGCTTGAATATCAGGTCACAGGACTGACAGGCTTGGATAGCAGGTCACAGTACTAACAGGCTTGGATAGCAGGTCACAGGACTGACAGGCTTGGATAGCAGGTCACAGTACTAACAGGCTTGGATAACAGGTCACAGGACTGACAGGCTTGGATAGCAGGTCACAGGACTGACAGGCTTGGATAACAGGTCACAGGACTGACAGGCTTGGATAGCAGGTCACAGAACTGACAGGCTTGGATAGCAGGTCACAGGACTCACGGGCTTGGATAGCAGGCCACAGGACTGACAGGCTTACAAAGAAGATCACAGGTCTTACAGGCCTGGATAGCAGGTCACAGGACTAACAGGCTTGGATAGCAGGTCACAAAACTGACAGGCTTGGATAGCAGGTCACAGGACTAACAGGCTTGGATACCAGGTCACAGGACTAACAGGCTTGGATTACAGGTCACAGGACTAACAGGCTTGGATACTAGGTCACAGGACTAGCAGGCTTGGATAGCAGGTCACAGGACTGACAGGCTTGGATACCAGGTCACAGGACTGACAGGCTTGAATACCAGGTCACAGAACTGACAGGCTTGAATACCAGGTCACAGGGCTGACAGGCTTGGATAACAGGTCACAGGACTGACAGGCTTGGATAGCAGGTCACAGGACTGACAGGCTTGGATACCAGGTCACAGGACTGAGAGGCTTGGATAGCAGGTCACAGGACTGACAGGCTTGGATACCAGGTCACAGGACTGAGAGGCTTGGATAGCAGGTCACAGGACTGACAGGCTTGGATACCAGGTCACAGGACTGAGAGGCTTGGATAGCAGGTCACAGGACTCACAGGCTTGGATAACAGGTCACAGGACTGACAGGCTTGGATAGCAGGTCACAGGACTGACAGACTTGGATAGCAGGTCAAAGGACAGACAGGCTTGGATAGCAGGTCACAGAACTGACAGGCTTGAATAGCAGGTCACAGGACTGACAAGCTTGGATAGCAGGTTACAGGACTGACAGGCTTGGATAGCAGGTCACAGAACTGACAGGCTTGGATAGCAGGTCACAGAACTGACAGGCTTGGATTACAGGTCACAGGGCTGACAGGCTTGGATAGCAGATCACAGAACTGACAGGCTTGGATAGCAGGTCACAGAACTGACAGGCTTGGATAGCAGGTCACATAACTGACAGGCTTTGAGAGCAGGTCACAGGACTCACAGACTTGGATAGCAGGTCACAGGGCTGACAGGCTTGGATAGCAGGTTACATGACTGACAGGCTTGGATAGCAGGTTACAGGACTCACAGACTTGGATAGCAGGTCACAGGACTGACAGGCTTGGATAGCAGGTTACAGGACTGACAGACTTGGATAGCAGGTCACAGGACTGACAGGCTTGGATAGCAGGTTACAGGACTTACAGGCTTGGATAGCAGGTCACAGGACTGACAGGCTTGGATAGCAGGTCACAGGACTGACAGGCTTGGATAGCAGGTCACAGGACTGACAGGCTTGGATAGCAGGTCACAGGACTGACAGGCTTGAATAGCAGGTCACAGGACTGACAGGCTTGGATAACAGGTCACAGAACTGACAGGCTTGGATAGCAGGTCACAGGACTGACAGGCTTGAATATCAGGTCACAGGACTGACAGGCTTGGATAGCAGGTCACAGTACTAACAGGCTTGGATAGCAGGTCACAGGACTGACAGGCTTGGATAGCAGGTCACAGTACTAACAGGCTTGGATAACAGGTCACAGGACTGACAGGCTTGGATAGCAGGTCACAGGACTGACAGGCTTGGATAACAGGTCACAGGACTGACAGGCTTGGATAGCAGGTCACAGAACTGACAGGCTTGGATAGCAGGTCACAGGACTCACAGGCTTGGATAGCAGGCCACAGGACTGACAGTCTTACAAAGAAGATCACAGGTCTTACAGGCTTGGATAGAAGGTCACAGGACTCACAGGCTTGGATAAAAGGTCACAGTACTAACAGACTTGGATAGCAGGTCACAGGATACACAGACTTGAATAACAGGTCACAATACTGACGGGATTGGATTTTAGTTCACAGTACTAACAGACTTGTATAGCAGGTCACAGGATACACAGACTTGAATAACAGGTCACAATACTGACGGGATTGGATTTTAGTTCACAGTACTGACAGGCTTGGATAGTAGGTCATAAGATACGCAGATTTGGATAGCAGAAAAATTTAAAGGGATGGATACTGTTCAAGAACAGATGTGACAAAAGTGTGTTTTTGATTGTGAAGTACTTGTTCTTGGGATCAAAACTGGGAATCTAACCAAAAGGGGCGTATACAATAGCCGTTTCACATGTCTTTAAGGTTACATTACAGTTCTTTAGAGTTAAAGGGACAAGAAACCCACATTTTTTCTTTCATAATTTAGAAAGAGCAGGCAATTTTAAGCAAGTTTCGAATTTACTTCCATTTTCTAATTTGGTTCATTATGTTGATATCCTTTGTCAAAAGCATATCTAAATATGCTCAGTAGCTGCTAATCGGTGGCTGCACTTATATGCCTTGTGTGATTGGCTCACCCATATAGAATGCTAGTTCTTCAAAAAAGGATACCTAAAGAATGAACAAAATTAGATAATAGAAGTAACTTGGAATGTTGTTTAAAATTGTATCCTCTATCTGAATCATGAAAGAAATTTTTTGGGTTTCATGTCCCTTTAACCACTTTGTACAGTGTGTAAGGGAAATGATCATTTACATGTCTGAGATTAACCTTTTGTAATCCAAATCCATCCTAATAAATGGTAACCAATATGAATGCCAGTTGTGTATTGGCATATTTGCTCAATGATTTTATTGACAACCTATTAAATTTAGTAACTTTTAGATCCTCCTTTGGCAGCAACAGCCAATTATCTGTATTCGCTTATAAGACTTGAACATAGTTGAGAATGAAATTTAGACCATTATTACAAATTTGATTCAGTTAATCAATGGCATGTCAGCAATTAACAAATTAGTCATTACTAGATGATACAAGCACCCTGGGCTCTCTGAGCAAGGGTTGTTTTTAAAATGCAGGTGCATGGTGCATACTTAAAACACCTTTTGAAACAGCTATAGCTTTCATTAGAAGCATGTTTGCTAATACATGTACAGTATATTATAAAAATGCTTCTATTCAAAACTGAAATGCATCTATGTGGATTCCAATTTTGGCTGGAATGTTTCTTTAAGGTCAGTACTCTGACTTGGCCATTCCAATACACAAACCATCTTTTCAGCCATTGTTTACTTTATTTACTTGTGTACTTTAGGGGCATTGCCTTGTTTTCAGCCATTGTTTACTTTATTTACTTGTGTACTTTAGGGGCATTGCCTTGTTTTCATCCATTGTTTACTTCATTTACTTGTGTACTTTAGGGGCATTGCCTTGTTGCATCAGCCAAACTCTTGTAAGCTTGAGGTCCTGGAATCCAGCCCTGATATTCTCCTGTAAAATGTCTTGATACGCTTTTGAATCAATTGTACCTTCAATAATTGTAAGGCATTTGTAAGAATGATGCTCCCTCCACCTTGTTTCACAGTTTTGATGAGGTTATGCTGTTGGTGTGCAGTGCCCCTACCTCCACACATAGCATTGTGCATTTTTTTCCAGAAAGTTCAACTTTTGTATCATCTATCCACAGCACATTTTTCAAGAAGTATTGTGGATCATCCAGTTGAATGCACAGTTACTTTTAGATATCAGTGGTTTCCTTTGTGGTGTTCTTCCATGATCACCATTCTTGTTCAGTGCTTTTCTGACAGTGGACACATGAACAATACTATCATATTTTGTAAAGTTTGCGTGCAGTCTTTTGCTGTTACCCTTGGATCTTACTCACCTCTTTCAGGATTAACCGTTGTGCTCTTAGTAATAATAATTTTTGCAGGACACCCACTCCTAGGGAGATTATTACCAGTCCTGGATGTTCCCAATTTATCTTACCGTGGATTGATGAACACCCAGGTCTTTAGCAATACTTTTGCTTTTTTTAATCTTTGTGTATCTCTATAATGCCTCTTCTAAGGTCCTGTGAAAGTTGTTGGGATTGATGCATGGTTCACAGTCTAACCAATCTTTCTTGAGGAGAACAGATTTGTCAGTAACCTGGCTTTGTGTGCTTTTATTTAAATCACAGGGCAACCTTCACTTCCAATCTCATCTTCTTAATTGAAACATGTGACTCCAAATAGCTTTTCAAAAAGTCATTCACATAGCGTGTAATGCAAATGATTACTCCCTGTCTTCAATAAAAAAATTGTAGGCATTTAGCATTGCACAAGCAGTTCTGGTTGAGCTGGATTTGTGTTATTAGTTTAGTCTGATTCCCTTTTTCTATACTTGTGATTTACAGTAGATGAAGATCAGACCACATTAAGGGCTAGATTACGTGTGGCACGCTAAAATGTAGTGCACGAGCGATATGGGGTATTTCTCGACTTTTTGCATGCAACCGAAACAGCCTGCGTATTACGAGTTGAAAGGAAAGGCGTTCGCATGAGCGCAATCAAATTTAATGCCCTTCGGGAAAGTGCAACTTCAGAGCTCTGGTTAATTGTTTCATGAGACAAAAAGTTTCACAAAACACATTGAAAATACATTTAACAGTACAGTTACACTCATATTAATATAGTCTAAAAAATAATATTGCATTTTTTTGCATTCAAAAGTTATAATGGCTCAAAGATAGGAGGTCTCAGGTGTTATAAAAAAAGGTATCAAGTGAAAGAGAAAAATTTAACCAACGCTCTGTAAGATAAAAAGTAAATTTTATTCCAAAGTATTTAAAAAACATATATTGGACAGTATGCACCATGAAAAATGCATCATAGAGAGGAGCGTAGCAAAGGGCATACGCGTTTCGGCAAAGTGCCGTAGTCATAGCCATACAGTTATAAAAAAAGGCTCACAAAGGGCTTTAACATAGAGATACATACATATACATGTCTAAACTATGTATAAGTATATCAACATGAGAAATCATATTTATGCAATATTCATATTTAATAATTTAATAAAGTGTTATACTGTGTATTTACTGTATTGTTTTTATATTCCAATGTTCTGCACATAGGTATAGATATATTATAACCAAAAACACACACATATATATATATATATATATATATATATATATATATATATATATATATATATATATATATATACCAAAAAGCGCACTCTCACTCGCCAACAAAACTCCAGACCAGGGTGCTTAGACAATATTCAAATGGATCCAATAATAAGCACTCTCTGGATTTAAACACAGCAAATTTAATAGGCAGTGACGTTTCGGGGCATTCACCCCTTCCTCAGAGGAAGGGGTGAATGCCCCGTAACGTCACTGCCTATTAAATTTGCTGTGTTTAAATCCAGAGAGTGCTTATTATTGGATCCATTTATATATATATATATATATATATATATATATATATATATATATATATATATATATATATATATATATATATTTATGAATAAATAGAACATATTCTTCTATGTGAGGAACATTGGAATGGGAAATATTCATATTTTATGTCGGATTAGCACACTTGGAAATATGCAAACAGGTTTTTGCGCGAGTAGGGCATTTTTTTCTACTTTTTTTTTTTGCTCCATTTACTACGGGGGAATATATTAACGTGCACACGATATCCTAACTTCAGCTTTTTGCACACATCAGGTTAGCAAGCAAGCAGAAACGTTTTACCTTCAGCTTGTAAAACGAAAGCTACCCAACGCTCACAAAAAGCTTACTTCTAGCGAAGTTAGTGCAAGAGCTGGAGTGGTTAATACCGCTCCACTTGTAATCTGGCCTTTTATGTTTTGAAATGTTGAGTTTAATGGTCCTTTAAATATTATATGCAGAACATTTTCATGCCAATAAACATAATAATCATGCATTTTCAGAAAGTGTTCTTAACGGTATGCGGAACAAAGGAGATTGAATAACCATCACTTCAAATCAGGCATGGATTTCATTTAAAAGCGCGGAGTAAGTAAACCAACCAGTATATGTTAAATCTACAAGCACAACTATTTATAAATATACAGTATAGTTGTTTCCTATTTAACCAGTTTAACTCTGAAATAAATTATTTGGCAACACATTCTGACAAACAAGGGTTTAAAAATTACTGTTTAAAATTACAAAATGATGTATTGCAAGTATGTGGTATAATTGGCCACAAGAGTATGTCCTAGTTTTCATTATCCTCTTTCCTTGGTTCCACCTTTTAGCATAATTTATTTTTCTATTAATAAGAATGCACTCATCATCACATTTAAAATACCATATATCGTAGAGTTCTATGAGGTGTCATTGTAAAATGTATATGTATATCTTCAATCAGTAAGAAAAACAACTTTAGCAAAAAGAAAAAAACAAAAACAATGGTAGTCTGTGCATTTACACTAGGTAATACAAAATATGTCTTTTATTCATATTTATGCAGCTCAAAGTTTTTTGTTTTTACCCTTTGAGTGCTACACAATTTCCCACCTGACTGCTAAGCTGAATTTGAGGGGTTTTTAAAAAATTTTTTTTTTTAAATATATATATATATATTTTTTCCAGATCCCCAAGACTTATACCATTAAAAAGGTTAGGCGTTTACCTTTCTAACGGTGGGTCTTGGGGGTCTTTAGCTGCTTAGATGCCTGAGATACTGGCTTCTAAGCAGCATGCCCCATTTCCCTATACTGTAATTTTTCAATAAAGTTGTGCGGTGATGTCATCACGTCATTGCATGTGATGTCACCATGCAAAATGTGAAGCCCCGGCGATGCCTTTCACTATACAGGCCTGATTGCCGGAGTGGGAGTCAATGGGAGCCCCCAGATTGCCCTCAAGTTGGGTGAGTGCTAGCAACGGCTCTGAGCCGTCGTCAGCACCTGACTTGGAAAATTTGCAACGGCTCAGAGCCGTAGTTAACACTCAAAGGGTATTATCATTTGTTTAATGCATGCATCAAAAATAATCACCTCTTTGTAAAAGATCTGCATACAAAGTAATTGTTTTAAAGGCATTTAAAATTGTTAACAAAATTTGTGCTGTGTTGATAACCATGGACACGCTCCTTGAAAAGACTCTTGCATGCTACTTCTTATCTCATCTGCTGTTGCCAATTAGGAACAGATATTAAAGGGACATGAAACCCAACCTTTTTCTTTCATAATTCAGATAGATTATACATTGCTAAACACCGTTTCAACTTACTTTTATTATCAATTTTGCTTCATTCGCTTGGTATCTTTAAAGGGACAAGTTGGGATAGAGACAAAATATAATAATATGTACTTTAATTACTTTACCTGCAAATGTATACTGCAGTGCTTCGCCATTTACACTTTCTTTTAAGTGTCTGAATTGTAAAGCTCTAACTCCCCCCACACAATTCCTTTTATGGCTGCATCTATATCCACCATTGATATGGTAGAATGCAAGACTTTAACAGTCATTATCTGCTGGAGCTTGCCTAGAAGCAAATAAGCTGCTGGTGAACTCAGTTGAAATACAATGCCTGTCTTTCTTTCTTTTTTTTTTTTTTTGAATATTTTTTTTATTGAGGTTGGTAGATATTGTAACAGCAAGTAACCAGTTTACATACGTAAGATATATAATCTCATCAGTCATTGTGAAGTGACAGCGGCATATATAAAATTTCCGTACAATATTCAATGTTGTCTAACAAGAGAGCTATAGATAAAACTCAGATAGATAAACTGTATATAAATATTTGGAACCTCTTTTTCTGTGAACCATATACTACTTAACATTATAGATCATAATATGGTGTAGGTGCATAGATTTGGAGAAACTATTAGTGGGACATGTGGCATATAGGGGGCTCAAGAGTTTATGTTAGTCAGTCATACTTAGTGAGTAAGAAGCAAAGAGTTAATTAGATGGTGTGCGCCTACAGGTATGAGTGGGTAGTAATATGGTTTGAATGGTAGTTGGGGTGAATCAGCGGGCAAGAGACACTTTTAATTAGGGGGGGAAGGTTGAATTGGGGAAAGGGACCGTTGTAGTGGATATATATTATGGGAGCTAGGACGATGCTATATGTTATAACCTGAGCTAAGGTGTGATAAAGACCTCTTCCTACTTTCATCTGATTAAATAAGCTAATTGTGCCGGAATAGTAGTAACGGGAAAAGCATTTGTTCAGACTAGTATTCAGAAAACTTACGGAACTTTAGGAACTGAACTGAAGGCACTTCTATTTAGGTCCAGTTAACAAGAAAGATCTAAACATGAGAGAAATGTTGACAGAAATATGTAACTCTATGTCAAATAGCTTTCAGTTTTATGAGGCACTGGTCAGCAAAAGTCTGTTATATTATGCCATCTTATGTCCCTTTTAGGGGAATTATATGAGATCAGGATATAAACCACTGTAGTATGTCATTACAACTGCCTGTATTTTCCAGAACAGGTTATTATATATTCATAGTATATAGTTATCTGTAAGATCCTTTTGGGCAACTTTCATCTGGTGTCGGAAGGATTACTCATATACGGTAGCAGAGCCCCATGTTAGAAGCTGTATTAGTGATTAACCCATTGCTGTAACCAGTTGATAGCATTAGACATAATCAAGGTAATAAAATAACCAGCTATGAGGCCTACATTGTACTCCAGCAATAAACAGATCAGAACCCCAGTATAAGATGACATTAGGTATGTCATGATCTATTAACGTATCATGTGCTTATGTATGCACTGAGGTAAGTGTTTTAGGAGCTATAAACTGTGTAGTGCTTGAATATGATGGAGTATATCATAAAACAATTTAAGTCAGCAAAGATGTCATCTTAAATGATAGTAACAAAATTCAAATGTTGAAAAGAGAAGAAAGGAAGAACATGCTGGACTCTGATAAGTATTTTATCCTAAAGGAATAACACAAATTAATAGGGCGGGGCTTGCAAGACATAATGAGTGTGAGCTAAGTGAGACTTAATAATATAATTCCAATAGATAGTCAGCCCCATCTAACTTTACATAAAGATCTCTATATGGGGCAAGTATACATGAGGATACTCAACATAACTTCAATCAAGAAACAAACTTATAATATCAGTACGGATAGGAGTATAGAGTATATGTAAGATTTATGTACTGGGATAATACAGGAATTTTGTTTTCCTACATTAATGCAATCTCACGTTAGGGCCCATATAGGAATTATATATGTAAAATAGACATTAGGGACCCTAATATGAACAGACGTCAATGAGTATAGGTATCTCTATAAGTGGAACATATATATTCAAAGGGGTAACTGCTTTCAATTATATAAATAAAGATGGAGAGGTACCAAAATATGTATATATAATAGTCAGAGAAAATTATTCCAGGAGATTGTCATAGTCTAAGAACTGTAAAACTATAAAAACCTCTATTGGGTGTAGGTATATCTAAGTTCAAGTGTCCTACAACAGTCCTACTTCATCCTCATAAAGCAGTTATATGGAAAAAGTTAAGGTTGCCACACCACATCATCCGAGCCTCAGACAACATATAGTGAGGCCTAGGAGATCATAGTATACATATAACTAAGACACCAGTATAAGGGCTGAAATAACTCAAACCTACTTAACATTTAATGCATGCAAGAAACATTTTTCAAAACAATAATGAGAGATATATAAGCATATGTTAATGCAATTGTTGAAGAAAAGGCAAGAAAAAAACAGAACAACCATATATTCTCTTGGTATTAGCAGGTGATATATCAACAGTTGCAGTTTGATCTAGTTCCTATTGTGTCCCCGTGAAATAATATATATTATGGGTTAGAGCCATTAAATGGGTGATATTTAATTCCAGACTATCTTGGTATCCAATGCATGATAGTCTAATTTCAGAGTCTCTAATGAAGAGTTAATTCAATACCATTAAATGTGTGTAATTATAATTAAAGTGCAAAGGTAGCTAAATGTGAATAGTATACAGTATATCTAACCTACTCCCATTTTCCAGGTAATTTGTAGACAAATAATTTTCTACATCTAATGTTGTATTGAAACCTCTATGTGGGGCAATTATACCTAAAAATGTAAATGTATATGCGGATCTTAACAATGTAGAAGTACCTCCACAGTTAGATTTCCTCCTAGGCTCAAGGAATATGTTGAAAAATGATGTCACGCTTACAATACTGATCAGAATGCAGGGTATCCAGTTGAGAGGTGTTAGCAAGCACCTTTACAGTATATTTGTTTTGTCTATATTTATTAGCTAGGCTGTAGTGAGCTGTCCTGGCTACAGACAGCACGCTTGTAAAGTGAAGTAAGTTAGAATAGGCCAGCCATTAAATTGTGATTGCAGCAACAGACTTATAACAAACTAGTTGCCTAGGAGGTATATGGAAATTATATATCTTATGTGAGCCTGCAGAACTGTCAAATAAACCTGGCATTAGAGAGTTGAATACCTCTTCACAGACATCAAGTAATACAGAGTACAATATATCACCATCATACTGCAAGTAGGTAGGCAAAAAACATAAAGGGAGCAAGACAATAATAGAGTGATAATAAATGCCAGGTACTGCATTAATCCCGGGGACTACCACTACCAGTTACAGACACAAGTTTGGAAGGCAGTCCTTGACTTTCTGCAGTGAATTAACAATTTATTACCCAATTCCAGTTTTCTGGAGATTAGTAGGGTCCTGTGGGGAGTCAGTTTCGAAATGTGTGACTTTCCGGGTCACATGTAAAAGAAGCACTGCTGTTTCCCATTCTATCACAATTCCAGCTAGATAGAAACGACTGCCACAGCTGATAACAGTGGCTGTGTCACTCTTTGTAGACACTAACTCTGCAAACTCCCAAAACACTTTTGCGTTTGCAAATGCTTCTCTGAGCCTGACCAGTCGAAGAACACCCGCAATCAATTCCTTCCTCTGTTTTAGAGCCTCGTTATGAACAAATTCTTCTCTCCACTTGTTGTAGCTATGGAATGTACCTGCCATAGTCGGCGGTTGACGCTGGGGCCCTACAGCATTGTACCAAGTATTGCTAGTTACATGCAAAGCTTCGGCAGGCACTTCATCCCAGGATGAGCTAACTGCTGTCCTCAGTGCAGTCACGCATGACGTGTGATGTCGGTCCAGGCACTCGGATAGTTCGTTCAAAAGAAAAGTTATAAGCTCCATAGTAGAAAGTATACAGTATCATATATGTTTATAGTGTATAATATATTTTCAGTAGACCAAGAGGACCGGGGAAGGTTGTTATAAGCAAAAGCGATGCAGATTAATCTCTGGTAAAGATGGCGACTTGCGCCACTCAGATGCGGCCTTGTAGTGTTGTTGCAGATGGGCCTCACTTCTGTTGCCTGTGATGCTGTAATTGGGCTCTTTTCAGGGAGCGGGATCGCCGCCGCCCAGTGCACTAATACGGGCTGTAAGACTGAGAGTACTCGCAGGTATGGCTTTTGGACCTGGTAGGTGCCTCCTTGGTGCTGCGGTCGAGGGTATGGTGGTTGTCCGCAACGGCTACCCAAGTTGAGGTTTCGGGTTCAGTTTGGGCTGTGTTTGAGATGATCCTGTGCTCTTTTTGGAGCTGTTTATAGTGGCATAGGGCGAATTATAGCTTGATTAGAAAATTTAGCCGAGGAGCTCCTGCAGCGTGTGACCACTCCTGTCCCCAGTTGGCTCCGCCCCCCCCAATGCCTGTGTTTCTGATGTTAAACACTGATAAGGGGGGTGGATCACACTAATCCAGGCAGCATGGCTATTTTACTAATTTTTGCTTATTTTTGAAAATTATTTTAAAATACTTGCCAGCAATTTTTAAACATTTTTTTTATGCAAACTATTTTTTACCTAATTAGCCCTTTTAGGATATGCACAGATCTCAACATGTTTTATGGCACTTTAATTGACGTAGCAGCACTCCCGGGGACTTAGCTGAACACATATGTAAGCCAATGAAAATGGGCATACAAGTTAAGCCATCAATCAGAAGCTAGCTCCAGGCTCCTGAGCCTTTCTAGATATACTTTTCAACAAAGGATACCAAGAGAATGAAGCAAATTAGATAATGTAAATTGGAAACTTGATAAAAAGTTCTGAATCATAAAAGAAAAGTTTTGGGTTTCATGTCCCTTTAATGAGCTGCTGAACAAATCAAAAAGGGCAAGGGTCCTTAATTCAACAAATGCACTCTAACCTCTTTGCAAGAAATGGAAAAATATAGTTATCAGAGTTAAATTACAGAAAAAGCAGGCTAAGTAAATAACAAAGGTGCAAAGCAAAGTTGTTTCATTGTGCATAATGATGGCCTTTTTATGGGGGGAAAAAAAAACATTTTAATTCATTGCCCCTTTAAGTTTATAATGTTTTGTTTTCTCTTTTCTTTGTCTTTCACATTTTTTTCTCCTCTTTGTTTATGTGAACAAATCATTAGTTTATTAGAGCAAAAGCCATTCAGTTATTGCTTAGTAACCTTTTTCTGCTCCCAATGACACAGTTTTCTGAGAAGTAATTACTCCCGTTCACTTTATTTTATTACATTCAGTATGGCTGGGGACCATTGCCAAATAAAGAAATAACCTGCAAAGTAGTGAGAGAACTTTCTGCAGGAATTACTTCATCATTGTCCAACAAGAAAGTCCTCCCTAGTTCAGCAGCTAATGTAATATTGCTCATTTATCTTACCAATGATTAAGACACATCTTCATTTCTGTGCCAAGTGGTGCCATCCCATTTACTG
>NC_069506.1:209252998-209287998 GCF_027579735.1 Bombina bombina
GGAGCTTGTGTGCATAGTGATTCTTATTGTGTGCCCTGGGTTAAAATGATTGTCCTGTATTGCAATCCATCAAATTTTTATACAAAATATTAAAGCCAGCTCAAGGCCTTTTGTTTGTGTCCTTTCTGAGTGCCTGAATATATTTTTCCTTATTTAGTTAAATAATATTAATACATTTTGTGCAAAATTAACAATATCATATGATTTTATATATAATAATATATTATTGAGATTTTTGAAATGTCCAAAAATAGTTAATTGCAATAAGAAATTAATATCTTGGTGTCAATATTTCAGTTAAATCTGCATTTTTCATCATTTAAAAGTGTTATCCGAGCAATCTTACTTTTTTTTTTTACACACCAGGAAAATAATGTTAACATGCAGACTGAGCACGTGCAAACATTTTAAGAACAAAAAAAGGATGTGAGCGCCAAAAAATGATTCCAAAAACAAAGGGGTTTCAAGGGGTTTAGGCTGGAGAAAAAGATACATCAAAAAACATATGAAAAGCTGCTTAAACAATGTTTTTTAAAAGTATGGAATGACCTTGAACTTGAAAATCCTGAAAAGTTGTGTGAGACAACTGACAAAGCTCTTCAAATGGAATAGAATAAACGTTTTTAAGAGAGCAAGGGGTTAAACCCATTTTGGCAGCTGTAGGGTTAACCACTGTTAACAAAGCGTGTACATTTGTAATTTTTCTAAAAAATATTATTCTACCTATTTTAGATTATTTTGGAGACAGTTATTTTTATTGGGTGTCTTTTTCAAAGCGTTTCTGCACCAGCTCCACCAAGGGTTTTGTCTTATTCTCTATCCAATGAATGGCGCTCTCTTTTGGTTCCCTCAGATGATCCTCATAATAGGTGTACAAGTATTCGCCAGTCAAATTTATTGCTCCTTGCACCCGATCAACTGCACCCCTAAAAGTAAGCAAACACAAATGACAATATCATTTTAAAAAAATATGAAAAGAGGACCTATGAGTATTTTTGAAGATAAATCAATTAATTAGCTTTTCTAATTGATTAGGATTGACTCTATAATTTACTAATTAATTAGAGCATATCATTTTTAAACAAATTCACTTCTTTTTTCAAAGTGTTTTACTCCATCAGCTTTAAAATATATAGTCAGTTTCACTTCTAGGACACCAACATTGATTGGAGAATATGCAAGTATGCTTTCTTTTGATTGACTCATCAACTGTATCATCATTAGCAGTAGCACAGAAGTACAAAATTAACTGTATATCTAACATATTTTTAGGGACCAATGCGACGTATATATACATTATGCTGTACGAAGCCCATCATACCGCATAGCGTATATATACATTGCAGCTTCCTGAGCTGCAGGCAATCTGTCCGACTCCTCACATGATAACAGAGCACGATCGGTGCTCCGTTACCAAATGTGTGCAGATTGCAGTATCGTTACAGAGAGTAAACATATAATAGCAAGTCTTGTAAATGTGTGAGATCTATATGATACATCTTGCTATCTAGAGGTATGAGACCTAGAAGGATAGGAGTGTCCTATGTATATGGTGGCTGCATATGGGCAGTGAACTGTGTTCAATAAACTACAATCAGGCTGGATAGATTGTTGTATTACATGTAAATTACAATAGTTGCCACTTTTCTGATGTTTGTAATGAGCTACAATCAAGCGTGACTTATTATTTCTATTGGATTACAAAGTATCACTTTTTTTGTGCCCCTGGGTTACTTATTCACATCATTGAACTGTGAATCCTTTGAAAAGACGCCTCTGTTCTAGTTCTCCTTAGGGACGCCTAAGGGGAAGTGTGTTGTATTTGAGTGTATGCTGTATGTGAGTCTGAGTGAGGATAAGCTAGGGACCTTTCACCTTAGTTTGGTGTGTCTATTGTATATTATTTGGATTCATTTTGCCATTTTTCAGGATATGATATTCCTGTTATAATTAAACATTTTCTTATGTGATTCATTTAGGAGTGCTGAGTATTTATTATTATTAACAAAACAAAGGGAAGTGATCCCGGAATTGCTGGAAAAGGCAAAAATGCTATTTGCTCCCAGCTGACCTTGTTGTCTATATCAGTGTTTTACAACCAGTGTGCCGTGGCACACTAGTGTGCCGTGAGAGATCCTCAGGTGTGCCGCGGCAGACTGACAACAGTGCGGGGTGTCCCTCTTTCAAATTTTGAACTATTTGGAGGTATGTGACAGGGTCATCAGGCGAAATTGACATTTATTCACAGGCAGTCATTATGATTGTTTGTGAATGAATGTAAATATGTCATGTATAGTTTGTAGGAGGCATGGCATGACAGCACAGTACAGTGTGTATATATATATATATATATATATATACACTGTATATATATCCTGTATTAGGCTACAATGTGTGATTTTGTAAAATTTTGGGATAGTGGTGTGCCACAGGATTTTTTAATGTAAAAAAGTGTGCCACGGCAAAAAAAAGGTTGCAAATCACTGGTCTATATTATAGAAAGAGGTAACTGGCTGGGAGTGTGCTTAGAGCATATTACAACATTTAAATCAAAGGGGGGGAAAACCCTATTAAGAGAATAGGGAAAAGTATGCTCTTTCTACACATAAAGTTTATATTTTTCCTAGTTATAGTTAAAAAGGCAGCAGAAATAGAAGTTGTATCTAGCGTGCCAGAAAAATAGTTAAAAACACAACTCTGTAACTGTGACTTGTATAAAGTACTTCAATGTTGCTGATTTTAGGTTGTTTATCACATAGGAGGGGAAAAATCAATGATATTAGGTAAATGTAAGAACCTCTATTTAGGAACTGTGCCCTGTATTGCCCTATATTAGGGTAGATAAGCCACTTTTTTTTACACTAAAATATGCTATAAATCCCTTCCCCATCCTTCCCACAATATGTCCCAAATGTTACAACAAATTTTACAACAACAAGTAAAAATATCTATTAGTAGATAGTCTGAAATTAACAGAGTGCAGTTAAAATAAACACGAAGCCCCTGACGCGGTCGCGTTTCTCTTAAACACTTCCTCAGAGGGTTCTAAAATCAGCAACATTGAAGTACTTTACACAAGTCACAGTTACAGAGTTGTGTTTTTAACTATTTTTCTGGCACTCTAGATACAACTTCTATTTATGCTGCCTTTTTTAACTATAACTAGTAAAAAGTACATTTTAAGTGGAAAAATATAAACTTTATGTGTAGAAAGAGCATACTTTTCCCTATTCTCTTAATAGGTTTTCTTTTTTTTTTCTTTTTGTAGATTGTTGGCATGTAGGTGATACCTTACCCTTGCACCCACCCTCTTTGATATTTGAGGATACAATTCTATTAGTAGTGCTGTTATTTTGTTATTTATTTAGATATAATATTTTATCTTTACTCTAGACCAGTGATGGTGAACCTTGGCACTCCAGATGTTTCAGAACTACATTTCCAATGATGCTTGACTGGACTTCAGAGTGCCCAAACATCATGGGAAATGTAGTTGTGAAACATCTGGAGTGCTAAGGTTCACTATCACTGCTCTAGACTGACTTTAACACACTTTTAAAAGGAAGACATGAGTGTGCAAGTTATCCGTTATTAAGCCTAGTTCTGCATCACTTCAGTCATGAGGAACAAATAATATGTTAATGTTCTCAGATATATTGTGCCATTCCCATATGTTTTGATGTAGTTTATGTGTTCATATCATGGACATAAGGACTAAATTGCCTAGTCCAGGGTTCCCATGTGAAAAAATTGAACACATAACCAGTAATTGTTATTACCCCTGAACACTTTCAAATAACAGACACTACAACAGAGATGGAGGAAAAGACCACCTGGTCGCATTTATTAACGTATATAAAATATATATATATAGACAATACTGGGAGGTTAACTTTAACTGATTGGTGTACTTAAATATGTGTGGTGGAGTCCCTAACTTACTCCTACATTAAGAGGTAGAGACCTAAATTCAATGGGAATGGCAGAGCCCCACAGATGACTCCACCCAACAATTTTGCAGAAAAGGGGTAGAAGCAGTTCTTCTGGCCTGTCTTCTTGCAAGGAAAGGCACCTTAAGCTCACACATAGTGTTCCCACCAATTCTATCAGCCTGGCCATTATTCCACCCCAAAACTGCTAACAAGGCTGATACCTCTCACAGTTGGGTCAACCATACTTCCACCCTTAAGGGGCCTAGTTCTTGACAGCTGCTCAAGCCGAATAAGAGACTAGTGGAGAACAAAAATGAAAATGCACTGTCTTAATAAAGGCTGGCACAACTAACCTAACCCCTGCTGTGCCCTCTGCAGCAACATAAGGAAGCTTTCAACTCATTCTGCCCGCTGATTTATTTCCAGGGTGGGAGGGTGGGCAACTCCTAACTCTTTTAAATCTTCAAGTAAACCACTCTGCTTACTTTGCAACTATGTTGTCATACACCCCTCACACTATCAGCACATTCTCATCCCTACCAGGCCTTAGCCCTTAATATGCTCCAAGTCCACTAGGGGCTTTACATTGGCTTATTCAGTGCTAAATTGACTAAGCCAGTGAGGGATTAAGAGAATACAAGAATAAGAGCTATTGACTGCTTGAAAAATGATGTTGGGGTCTTTAAGACAACCATATGCATGATAAGTCAATAAAGCTATTTATCTCATGGAAACAAGACAGAAGCGGAAATGGACATTCTCCAGATACTTCTCACAATAAGTTTAAGGAATTACAACACTTAGGTAATATCAACATATCGATTGGGCCCAATAGGCCCAGTGTCTAGGGTCCAAGATACTTTTAGAGCCATGCAAAAAGTGTTTTTTCATTTATTTTAAAATCACGGGGGGGTCATTGGGGGGTCAATTTTTTTTTTTTCATTTTGTCCTAATATCCAAAAGACCTATTCTAAATAGATGATAGTTTTCTGTAATTAAAATGATTTGTAATAAACCTAATGAAGTGCTGAATGATTGGATGTCTGTTCTCTCCTAGTCTGTCTTGGGTTCCCTCCCTGCCTGTGTTGTCAGTAACTCTTTCTGTGATTTTATGACAGTGGTGTCAAAGTGCACCACAGACTCAGCCTCAGATCATGGAGGGAGATTTGGGGTTGGGAAGTCAGAAGGAGGGACAAGCCATTATGCAGAGGGGGCGATGCACCAACATCCCCCTTTAACAATATCAGTGCTCAGTCATTTACGTCAGCTGAATGACGGAGGAGATTTGGCAAAATTAGCCTCAGTGTGGGTTGCCTCTTACAATAAGCAATATAGCATACTTTGACTATGTTGGTATAAAGACAAACATAACCCAGCCCAGATTATAGTCATCATCATACTAAGGCAGTCCCAAAATATGAGCAAATAAAATAAAATTGTGACTGAAAATCCAAGTTTTTGGTGTATACATGAAACCATACACTATTTGTATAACAAAGCCTAAGCCATTTTAAAAAGGATACATTTACTCACCCTAAAAGTATCCAGAAATCTGATTGTCTGACTTTTCCCACCAGTGCTCCTGTGTATGGCTTTACATATTGATCTAGTGTACTTGTAATTACTGTAGAGACACTCCAGTCATCTGCTTGCTTCAAAGCTGGGGACCCAGAGGCGTGTGAGACTATAAAAGAGATTTTGAAAGTGAGAACAGTAAAAAAAACTTAAAGTGATGTTAAACAGTATGTTTAATTGTTGTAAAAAAGAGCACTAATTATTTCATTGTACTTAATAGAAATCATCACATATGTATTATTCATCTATTTAAATGGATTTTACCTTTTTTATTTTTTTTACACTACATGTATGCTTCCTGTCAGGGCCTTACAGGGAGGAGGAGACCTCTGCAGGAAGTTTTATCTTAGCATGATGTATAAAACTTCTATGCTAGTGAATAGACTAGATAACAGGGAGAAAGATTTGCTCTTAAATCACTGGGGGCAGGGCAAGAAAACAAGTAAGTTATCTGCTTTTATTTTACACAATCTTTTTCTGTTTAATATCCCTTTAAAGAATAAATATGTTTTTAAAAGTAGACAAAGAAAAAAAGAGGATTAGAAGCAGAATGAAAAAGGAATAGAAAAAAAGTGAAAGAAAATAGATTTTGAAATACCTCAAGCAAGGTATTAAAGGGACACTAAACCATGAAAAAAACTTTTCTGCAATCGCAAAATTAGTATATTTTACATTTCTTTCTAATTGGCATTGCGTTTCAAAGTATTACCTTTTTTTACAAAATCCAATATCGAAAATTGATCTATTTCCGAACCCACCGCTGGCTAAACTTCTCCATCCTCCAATCCTGACCGATAACCCAGGTTATGAAAATGGCGGAGTATTGCCGCTATGCTCATGCGCGATATTCTGTACTCGTCATTCCAATAGCATTGTATGGGTAAGTGTGCTATTAAACATTGTATATATGCGCATGCGCGAGTCAACCGATCGCAATGCGCATGCGCCTGGTGACGGCATTGTCACTTAATGAGATGCACGAAATTGCAATAGGATTGGTGATTGAGTTTAGTTGTGCATGGCCCATATTAGTGGGTTGGATGTAATGATGTCATCTTCGAAATATAAATTATAATTTTATTGTGTTTAGAAAGATCGTTGTACGGTAAAAGTAGGTGAGTTATGAAATATAAACGTTTGTGATTTGAAATCGATGGTCATGTTGTTCTTAAGATAGTAAAGTTTTGGAATCCTTTAATGCTTATATTTTATGGATTAAATATATACGTAAGTCAAATGTGTTGTAATTGGCACTGGTACTATTAAACCCTTAATGACTTTGTACATCCCATGTTCTTAAAGGGACATGAAACCCACATTTTTTATTCATCTAAAACATATGTGATTTTAAACAATTTTCCAATCTACCTCTATTATCTAATTTGTTGTGTTCTATTGGTAACCTTTGTTGAAAAAGATACCTAGATAGGCTTAGGAGCTGCTGATTGGTGGCTGCACATATTTGCCTCTGTGTTCCGCTAACTCTCAGTAGTGTCTTTCTTCTTTTTCAACAAAGGATACCAAAAGAACTAAGCAAATGAAACAATAGACGTAAATCGGAAAATAGTTTAAAATTGTATGCTCTATCTGAATCATGAAAGAAAAGCTTTGGCTTTCATGTTCATTTAAGGGGTTTATGGCCCTGTAATAGCGCAGGTCTTGCCGAGATGCACTATTACAATGTACCTCACTCTAAGAGGCATTGCTCTGTCACCTAGATTAAGATTAGATTAAGCTGCAAATAACCTCCTGTATCCTTTCTTTATCATGCAACATAAATGGTAAAAAATTATTATAAAAAGAATATTGCTTCAGGACACTTTGAAATGGTTGCCAAGTCCCACCCACTGATGACATCATGATCTGAGCTGCATCTGCGCACTCTGCTGAATAGCACTGACAGTCTGCTGAATTAGTGAGGCTTTTGTGATTGGACCCCATATGCAATTTGGATCGTGACGTCAGTGGGCCAGAGTTTAGGGGTCATTTGAAAGTGGTCAGAAACAAAATTATTTTTTAAATAACATTTGTACCGTTAGTACTGCATGATATAGAAAGGATGCAGGAGGCTATATGCAGCTTAATCTAAGGTAAGACTTTAAGATGACTAAGGTGTAGATTGTCCCTTTAAGGACTGGGGCAGGAATAGGCTTGTGAAGTCTGCAGTGTGAATTTCCAGTTTACAGACCTAAAATTAAATTACAGTAAAAGTAGACAAAATGAATTATGATGTTATATTGCAAAGGTTTTTTACTACAGATAATTAAATATTTTTAAATTACAATCTCAAAGTGTTTCATGCCTCTTTAATTTAGAGCATCTGGAACTATTTCCAAGAGGTATTCCAAAAAAGGAAAGGACAAGCAAATGGGATACAATATCTATATTGCTTAAAGGAACATGAAACCCAAAGCATTTCTTTTATGATTCAGACCATTCAATTTAAAAAAAAAGTTTTTTTAGTTTACTTCTATCATCAAATTTGCTTCATTTTCATAGTTTTCTTTTTTAAAAAGCATACCTAGATAGTTAACATGCACGTCTGGAGCACTACATGACAGGAAACACTGCTGCCATCTAGTGCTCTTGCAAAGCTACTGCTATATAGTGTGGCAGACACATGCAAGCTCCTGAATCTACCTACCTGCTTTTCAAAAAAGCACACCAAGAGTACAAAGTAAATGTTTTTTTAGAATTGTATGCTGTATCTGAATCATAAATGAAAATTTTGGGGTTTCATTTTCCGTAAAGAACATTCATTTTAGAGAGTGCCTGCACTACAATTTCCTTTCCCTTTCCCTTTCTTTCTTATTAAAATAGAATAAACACTCACCCAAAAGACAAAGCAGGGCTAAACAGCAAAGCTGGCTTGTCATCTTCATTGTGTAGAGGTGGGACCTAAGAAACACAAAGGAAAGTTAGCGATAAACCACGTATCGATATATAGACAATAACAGGGGGGGCACATAGTGTAATTCAGTGAAACAAATGTAAACATCAAAATACTACAACTTGTTACTCACAAAATGAGAGCACCAGGATAGGGGCTGTAAGGGCAGTCAGGGACTATTAAGCCTCCCAGCTAGCTGACATAAAATGTTTGTGGTGTATCATGTGATAAAATACCCAAACTATTAAAGTGCTAATTGTAATGTATTTCATCACATATACACCACAAACATTTTATGTTCATTGGTGTAATAATATTCGGCTAGATTACGAGTCTTGCGTTAGCCTTAAAAAGCAGCGTTGAGAGGTCCCAACGCTGCTTTTTTCCTAACGCTGTTATTACGAGTCTGGCAGGTACAGGTGTACAGCTCACTTTTCTTCCGCGACTCGAGCATATCGCAAATCCCCTTACGTCAACTGCGTATCCTATCTTTTCAATGGGATTTTCCTAACGCCGGTATTACGAGTCTTGGAAGAAGTGAGCGGTAGACCCTCTCCTGTCAAGACTCCTAAAAGTCAGTAGTTAAGAGTTTTATGGGCTAACGCCGTAACATAAAACTCTTACCTAAAGTGCTAAAAAGTACACTAACACCCATAAACTACCTATTAACCCCTAAAGTGAGCCCCCCCCCCCCCACATTGCAAACACTTAAATAAAAAATTTTAACCCCTAATCTGCCGACCGGACATCGCCGCCACTTCAATAAATATATTAACCCCTAAACTGCCACACTCCCGCCTCGCAAACACTAGTTAAATTTTATTAACCCCTAATCTGCCATCCCTAACATCGCTGACACCTACCTACATTTATTAACCCCTGATCTGCCGCCCCCAACATCGCCGCAACTATATTAAATGTATTAACCCCTAAACCTAAGTCTAACCCTAACACCCTCTAACTTAAATATAATTTAAATAAAACGAAATAAAATTACTACAATTAAATAAATTATTCCTATTTAAAACTAAATACTTACCGATAAAATAAACCCTAAGCTAGCTACAATATAACTAATAATTACATTGTATCTAGCTTAGGTTATATTTTTATTTTACAGGCAACTTTGTATTTATTTTAACTAGGTAGAATAGTTACTAAATAGTTATTAACTAAAATAAAGACAAATTTACGTGTAAAATAAATCCTAACCTAAATTACAATTACACCTAACACTACACTATCATTAAATAAATTACCTAAATTAACTACAATTAACTACAATTAAATTAAATAAACTAAAGTACGGAAAAAAAAACCCCACTAAATTACAGAAAAAAATAAAATAATTACAAGAGTTTTAAACTAATTACACCTAATCTAATCCCCCTAATAAAATAAAAAGCCCCCCCAAAATAAAAAAAAACCCTACCCTATACTAAATTACAAATAGCCCTTAAAAGGGCTTTTTGCGGGGCATTGCCCCAAAGTAATCAGCTCTTTTACCTGTAAAAAAAATACAATACCCCCCCAACATTAAAACCCACCACCCACACACCTAACCCTACTCTAAAACCCACCCAATCCCCCCTTAATAAAACCTAACACTACCCCCTTGAAGATCACCCTACCTTGAGACGTCTTCACCCAACCGGGCAGAAGTGGTCCTCCCGAGGGGCAGAAGTCTTCATCCGATCCGGGCAGAAGAGGACCTCCAGACGGGCAGAAGTCTTCATCCAGGCGGCATCTTCTATCTTCATCCATCCGACGAGTAGCGGCTCCATCTTGAAGACATCCGACGCGGTGCATCCATCCAGACCGACGACTACCCGACAAATGACGGTTCCTTTAAATGACGTCATCCAAGATGGCGTCCCTTGAATTCCGATTGGCTGATAGGATTCTATCAGCCAATCGGAATTGGGTATTTAGTTTTAAATAAGAATAATTAATTTAATTGTAGTAATTTTATTTAGATTATTTTAAATTATATTTAAGTTAGGGGGGGTTAGGGTTAGACTTAGGTTTAGGGGTTAATATATTTATTATAGTGGCGGCGACATTGGGGGTGGCAGATTAGGGGTTAATAAGTGTAGGTAGGTGGCGGCGACATTGGGGGTGGCAGAGTAGGGGTTAATAAATATAATGTAGGTTTCGGCGATGTTGGGGGCAGCAGATTAGGGTTTCATTAGTATAATGTAGGTGGCGGCGGTGTCCAGAGCGGCAGATTAGGGGTTAATAATATAATGCAGGTGTCGACGATGTCAGGGGCGGTAGATAAGGGGTTAATAAGTGTAAGATTAGGGGTGTTTAGACTCAGGGTTCATGTTAGGGTGTTAGGTGTAGATATAAATTTACTTTCCAATAGGAATCAATGGGGCTGCGTTAGGAGCTGAACGCTGCTTTTTTGCAGGTGTTAGTTTTTTTTTTCAGCAGATTCTGCCCCATTGATTCCTATGGGGAAATCATGCACGAGCACGTTTAGCTAGCTCACCGCTACCGTAAGCAGCGCTGGTATTACAGTGAGATGTGGAGCTAAATTTTGCTCTCCGCTCACTTTTTAGAGGCTAACGCCGGGTTGAAAAAAACCTGTAATACCAGCGTTGTCTGTAGGTGAGCGGTGAGCTGAAACTGCTCGTTAGCACTGCACCCCTGTTACCGCAAAACTCATAATCTCGCTGATTGATTTTGATTAGAGATATAGTAGCATGTAATTGATGCTATTGAGGTTATTTTATAATTAGGTACTTGATTAATGATGAGTGACCTGATTCTTTATCATATAGGGTTAAATGAGAGTGTTTGGATATTTTATGTAAAAACAGTCATTGGGGGGATGGTATTTTATGTATTTATATATTGCAAGCAAATGTATTTGTTTTTATATGAGCCTGAAGAAATGGCCTATATGCTGTGAAATGTGTTACTCTTTTTAATATGTTTTATTACAATTACTTTTATTAAGCTGCAGGCTTTGCTTTTATCCTGCAGCCACTTTTATAGTCGTTATACACTATCCATTCCTATCAGTGGATAGTGGAACATTATTGGCTGACTCAAGTCACATGGATGTTACCGGATTCAGGAGTGAACTTTGTGTCCTCCCTATTACAAAGTTTTTGGTGTTGTGGTGTGAGGATCGGTGTGTCTGCAGCTGTCATCTGACACTCTGGTTTTACAAATTAGGTATTTGGTTAAAGACCATAACCGTTGATTTATCCGTAGGTCTGGTCAGTATAGGAGTGTTCCACTTTGGAGGTGTGCCCAGAGTCAGCTAGCTGGGGAGGTTTAAATGGACATGAAACTCTTTCATGATAGAGAATACAATTTTAATCGACTTTCCAATTTATTTCTATTATCCAAGTTGCTTAAAGGGACACTGAACCCAAATCTTTTCTTTCATGATTCAGATAGCGCATGCAATTTTAAGCAACTTTCTAATTTACTCCTATTATCAATTTTTCTTCATTCTCTTGCTATCTTTATCTGAAAAAGAAGGCATCTAAGCTTTTTTTAGTTCAGAATTCTGGACAGCACTTTTCTATTGGTGGATGAATTTATCCACCAATCAGCAAGGACAACCCAGGTTGTTCACCAAAACTGGGCCATCATCTAAACTTAAATTCTTGCATTTCAAATAAAGATATCAAGAGAATGAAGAAAATTTGATAATAGGAGTAAATTAGAAAGTTGCTTAAAATGTCATGCTCAATCTGAATCACAAATGAAAACAATTGGGTTCAGTGTCCCTTGAATTCTTTAGCTATACTATGTGGTGCCGCTGTTCTTTTCCAGATATTGATAGTTGCTTTAGATGAGGAGCCTGTCGATCTCCATACAGGGAGCTGCCTGACATTCATGGGAGACTATGTTCTGCATATATACAATTTTCCTTGTGGTTATTCTTACCCTTATATATATAGGCTTTTTATATCTTTATGACTGCTGTTTTTATGTAGTTATTAGCTGATATTAGGATAGAGCGACCTCTCTTTGTCACTTTAGTTAGTGTCACTTTGGTATTTGTTAAAAACCATGGATGTGGCAGTTTGTGCCTGCATGAACAGATAGAAAGGAAAATGTATCAAGCTTCATTGGGAGCTTATGATTTGCTGTGGTGCAAGCTTGTGTGAGCAAGCCTGCATCCACAAATTCAAGAAGTAGTTCCTCATAAGTCTTAAGCGATTGGCAGCGCAAAAACAGAGCGCCCAACTCGCACGCACACCCAATCGCATATTCTCATGAGCGCTAATCCGACATGAAAATATGAATATTTTACATTCCAATGTGCACATAGCAGAATATGTTCTATTTATTAATAAACATATATATATATATATATATATATATATATATATATATCCAAATGAAATGCACTCACAGAACCTTTTGGGTGAAGAAATCCAAAATGTATTTTAACGTTTCAGAGATATACAAATCCCCTTCATCAGAACAACTTAATAGTGTGAATAACAGAATATTTATAAGGCAAACAATCAAGTGGTTACAAACCTCATACAATTCAAGTGGTGCCAACCAAACAGTGTTTGGATGCAAACCTGCGTTCCAGCATATTGTCAAACCGGAAGTGACAGTTTCCAACTTCCGGTCTAAGACTTACATTGGTGTAAAAACAAAAACGGAGATTGTAACTTAAAGAATCACATCTAATAGTGTTATTGCATATGTTACATATACTTTCTTTCCTAATAATGGTGTGTATTTAAATTGATCTTTAAAACTAATTTTAAAGCCCAGAAACTGTGATAATCCATGTATAGCATAACGGTTGTCATGGTAACCTTAATATACAGTAAAGGGGAAATTAGGCAATTTACTCATCTGATGTATTGATACATTTACAAATGTTACAAATAACTTAGACTTTGTAAGTTTGTTACATTATAGGGCATCAGTATTACTATAATGGATGTGTGCCTTACTAATGGCAGTTGCTATAGTAACCTCACTGAGCAGGAACAAAAACAATGGAAGACTTAACTATTTGGGTGTCCGGCTAAAACAGCACATTTAGTTATACACTGCATATGAGTATCATGTAAAATGATCCTGTATCACCTTTTAACCCATTAATGCCCTTTATTCATGTTTAGTTGCCATGGCAACAGTGGAATACAAAGAAACCAATGGCACTACTAGAAAGGTTATAGGGAACCCAATATTTATGTGAATATAAATTAAGTCGTAAGAAAGTATCTACACCTAAAAATAATAATAATATATTCTATTGGTATTGGTGCTGTTTATTGCGAACAATATTCCAAAAGCAGTACAAGACTGCAACAAGTGCACAACTTTAAGCACTCAAATTCCCTACTTGAAGTAACTAAACTTGTGAGAGCAACAATGTTGTGGATTTGAGATAGGGCAAAAAAGTAAAATATAACTTTTAATAGGCAACTTTAAAATAAATGGTAATAATTTAAAAACACAAGGGATAGTTGACTAGACCTTACAGAAGTGTCAGAAGAACTAGCTAAGAAAGGTACAGGATGAGAATTGCTTCTCATTAAAAAGTACCAAGGCCGGCGTTTGGTATTAGGCAGTATAGGCAGCCGCCTAATTTCGCACCAGCAGAGGGGTGCTCTGAGAGTGGTGCCACTGCCGACTGCCGAGGATAAAGTTACAAACAGTTACTAGTTCTACTTCAGTCTCCCTGTCCCTGGACAGGCCCGGCTATTGGCTTATAGTTAAACTTGCGGTTTTTAATTTAGTTAATTTATTTAATTGTAGTGTAGTGTTAGGTGTTATTGTAACTTAGGTTAGGTTTTATTTTACAGGTACTTTTGTATTTATTTTAGCTAGGTAGTTATTAAATAGTTAATAACTATTTAGTAACTATTCTACCTAGTTAAAATAAATACAAACTTGCCTGTAAAATAAACCCTAACTAGCTACAATATAACTAATAGTTACATTGTATCTAGCTTAGGGTTTATTTTTATTTTACAGGCAAGTTTGTATTTATTTTAACTAGGTAGAATAGTTACTAAATAGTTATTAACTATTTAATAACTACCTAGCTAAAATAAATACAAAAGTACCTGTAAAATAAAACCTAACCTAAGTTACAATAACACCTAACACTACACTACAATTAAATAAATTAACTAAATTAAAAACAATTAAATAAATTAAATTAGCTAAATTACAGAAAATAATAAACAAATTACAAGATATTTAAACTAATTACACCTAATCTAATAGCCCTATCAAAATAAAAAAAGCCCCCCCCAAATAAAAAAACCCTAGCCTAAACTAAACTATCAATAGCCCTTAAGAGGACCTTTTGCGGGGCATTGCCCCAAAGTAATCAGCTCTTTTACCTGTAAAAAAAGAATACAAATACCCCCAACAGTAAAACCCACCACCCACACAACAAACCCCCCAAATAAAAAGCTAACTAAAAAAACCTAAGCTCCCCATTGCCCTGAAAAGGGCATTTGGATGGGCATTGCCCTTAAAAGGGCAGTTAGCTCTATTGCGGCCCAAACCCCTAATCTAAAAATAAAACCCACCCAATACACCCTTAAAAATACTAACACTAACCCCCTGAAGATCGACTTACAGTTCTGAAGACCGACATCCATCCTCAAGGAAGCGGCAGAAGTCTTCATCCAACTGGGCCGAAGTCCTCAACGAAGTCGGGAGAAGTCTTCATCCAAGCTGGGCGAAATGGTCCACCAGACGGGCAAAAGTCTTCATCCAGACGGCATCTTCTATCTTCATCCATCCGACGCAGAGCGGCTCCATCTTCAGGACATCCGACGCGGAGCATCCTCTTCTTCTGACGACTACCCGACGAATGAAGGTTCCTTTAAGTGACATCATCCAAGATGGCGTACCTTAGATTCCAATTGGCTGATAGAATTCTATCAGTCAATCGGAATTAAGGTAGAAAAAATCCTATTGGCTGATGCAATCAGCCAATAGGATTGAGCTTGCATTCTATTGGCTGATTGGAACAGCCAATAGAATGTGAGCTCAATCCTATTGGCTGATTGGATCAGCCAATAGGATTGATCTTCAATCCTATTGGCTAATTGCATCAGCCAATAGGATTTTTTCTACCTTAATTCTGATTGGCTGATAGAATTCTATCAGCCAATCTGAATCTAAGGGACCCCATCTTGGATGACATCACTTAAAAGAACCTTCATTCGTCGGGTAGTCGTCGGAAGAAGAGGATGCTCCGCGTCAGATGTCTTGAAGATGGAGCCGCTCCATGTCGGATGGATGAAGATAGAAGATGTCGTCTGGATGAAGACTTCTGCCCGTCTGGAGGACTACTTTGCCCGGCTTGGATGAAGACTTCTCCCGGCTTCGTTGAGAACTTTGGCCCGGTTGGATGAAGACTTCTGCCGCTTCCTTGAGGATGGATGTCCGGTCTTCAGAACTGTAAGTCGATCTTCAGGGGGTTAGTGTTTTTAAGGGTGTATTGGGTGGGTTTTATTTTTAGATTAGGGGTTTGGGCCGCAAAAGAGCTAACTGCCCTTTTAAGGGCAATGCCCATCCAAATGCCCTTTTCAGGGCAATGGGAAGCTTAGGTTTTTTTAGTTAGCTTTTTATTTGGGGGGTTTGTTGTGTGGGTGGTGGGTTTTACTGTTTGGGGGTGTTTGTATTTTTTTTTCAGGTAAAAGAGCTGATTACTTTGGGGCAATGCCCGCAAAAGGCCCTTTTAAAGGCCATTGATAGTTTAGTTTAGGCTAGGGTTTTTTTTATTTTGGGGGGGCTTTTTTATTTTGATAGGGCTATTAGATTAGGTGTAATTAGTTTAAAAATCTTGTAATTTGTTTATTATTTTCTGTAATTTAGTGGGGGGTTTTTTTGTACTTTAGCTAATTTAATTTAATGTATTTAATTGTTTTTAATTTAGTAAATTGATTTAATTATAGTGTAGTGTTAGGTGTTATTGAAACTTGCCTGTAAAATAAAAATAAACCCTAAAATAGCTACAATGTAACTATTAGTTATATTGTAGCTAGCTTAGGGTTTATTTTATAGGTAAGTATTTAGTTTTAAATAGGAATAATTTAGGTAATAATATTAATTTTTATTTAGATTTATTGTAATTATATTTAAGTTAGGGGGTGTTAGGGTTAGGTTTAGACTTAGGTTTAGGGGTTAATACATTTAGTATAGTGGCAGCGACGTTGGAGGCGGCCTATTAGGGATTAATAAATGTAGGTAGGTGGCGGTGATGTTAGGGACGGCAGATTAGAGGTTAATAATATTTAACTAATGTTTGCGAGGTGGGAGTGCGGTGGTTTAGGGGTTAATATGTTTATTATAGTGGCAGCGATGTTGGGGGCGGCAGATTAGGGGTTAATAAGTGTAGGTAGGTTGCGGCAACATTGGGGCGGCAGATTAGGAGTTAATAAATATAATGTAGGTGTCTGCAATGTTGGGGGCAGCAGATTAGAGGTTAATACATATAATGTAGGTGGCGGCGGTGTCCGGAGCAGCAGATTAAGGGTTAATAAGTATAATGTAGGTGTCGGCGATGTTGGGGGTGGCATATTAGGGGTTAATAAGTGTAAGATTAGGGGTGTTTAGAGTCGAGGTTCATGTTAGGGTATTAGGTGTAAACATAAATTTTATTTCATAATGGGAATCCATGGGGCTGCGTTACTGAGTTTTACGCTGCTTTTTTGCAGGTGTTAGACTTTTTCTCAGCCGCCTCTCCCCGTTGATTCCTATGGGGAAATCGTGCACGAGCATGTACGACCAGCTCACCGCTGACTTAAGCAGTGCTGGTATTGGAGTGCGGTAAGGAGCACAATTTTACTCAACGCTCACTTCTTGCCTTTTATTGCCGGGTTTGTAAAAACCCATAATACCAGCGCTGCATGGAAGTGAGCAGTGAGAGAAAACTGCTTGTTAGCACCGCATAGCCTCTAACGCAAAACTCGTAACCTGGCCGATAATTTGAGTGTTTTTTCATTGAAGCTTTATGTCACTTTAAAATTCTTAAATAAATAATATATTTGTATAGGTAATAGGTATGCTGCTGAATTGTGACTCTACAATAATAAAATGCTCTAATAACAAAGTGCATTGAATTCTCTCACAAATGCTTCCATGTAATTATGTGTTTACTTTAACCACTGCAAAAAGATTTTTAAACAAAAGTGTCCAAACAACTATTCACCTAGAATGGAAACTGCTTGGTTGATTAAATTGATGGGAAAATAATAATTATATATATATATACTGTACACTGTATATATATACTGTATATGGTATGAGGGTGGAGGTGGGTGGCATTTTTAATGGGTTAGGGTGTCGTGGTGGGGGATTGGGGGGGGTGTCAAAATGCACCTTCGCCTGTGTAGACAAAAATCCTTGCACCGGCCCTGAAAAGTACCTAGGCAGAATAAAGGAGATGCCAGTGATCTCTGGAATTATATAACCTAGGATGTGGATATTAATTCATAGTTATAATTTTTAAATACCACAAAAATATCAAGGTAAAGCTGGAAAAAATACTTTATTTATGTAGAGATATCTAAATGTTGGTGAGCATTAAAGTATGTGGGAGGCAATTAAGTGCTACTGAAAAAGGTCTTAATCTGGCCTCTAGCAAAACCTATCTCTATAGGTGTTTATGAATAAATCATAAGCCTGTTACAAGGAATTAAATATGTATGCACCTGGTTATAGATCTACCTCCTATAAATGAAGACTGGTGAATGTGGTGGCTGAATAATTCCTATAAATAATATAATCGATGATGTTAAAAATATTTGAACTACTCAGATAGATAAATACTAGGTTTGCAATCTGCAGTAAGTTTTAATCTTGACTTTGCATATGAATATCTTATATATGTTTATTATTCTAGGATGCTTAGTCAACTGCAATAAAAAGATTAACACTTTGTATTTGCTATAATAGCCCAGGGTGATCAATAACTGGTTTTAAATATCAGAATAAGTCTCAGTCTTAGCATCAGCATAATATGTGTGTGTGTTTTTGTTACACAGTAATTGGATTCCCTGCTGCACTGTGTTTTAATAAAACAATCCCATAAGGTATATAGATATTTTTATAAGGTGAACCTTATAAGTGGTCTGAATGTCTGTTGAATTTTTAAGTGACTGGATTCACATCAGCACAACTTTCACAAAGTATGTATCTGTATAAGTATATTTAAATGCACCACATAGGATTTCTATCTCTGTGAGATTATGCGTAGCTAAGTTCACTATAGCTATATATTATGCTTAAAGCATCCACAAATTCTGTTATCTATACTATAATTGTGTTTGTAATGTCCGTCGCCGTCGGCAGTTGCGCATGCATCCTCAATGGAATGTTGGCAGCGAACGGGATGCAGCAAAGGCAAATGGAGCATTACAATAACAAAAAAACACCCAGCCCGCACAAAGTATAACAAAAAAAAATTAACCTCCCACACAAAGTATTAACACCTACACCGCAAACCCACACATCGCAAAATAATAAAGTAATTAACCCCTTAATCCCTTAACCGTCAACCACCCACATTGCAATAAACCTAATTACCCTATTAACCCCTAAACCGCAAAACCTCCACATTGCAATAAACCTAATTAACCTTTTAACCCCTTAAACCACCAAAACCCACAATGCAAATAACTAATTAAATTACTAAGCCCCCTAACCTAACACCCCCTAAATTAACCCAAATTACCTCAACTAAAAATACTAAAGTTACAAAAAATAAAAAAAGCTACGATTACAAAAAATAAAAAAAGGCTAACATTACAGAAAATAAAAAACCAAATTACCAAAGTTTTAAAAAATAAACCTAATCCCTATGAAAATAAAAAAGCCTCCCCAAAAATAGAAACACCCCCTAATCTAAGAATAAACTACCAATAGCCCTTAAAAGGGCCTTTTGTAGCGCATTGCTCTAAGTTTAACAGCTCTTTTAAGAATTAAACATTCTAAGACCCCCTAACAGTAAAACCCCCTACCCACCAAACCCCCCAAAATAAAAAAAACTAACACTAAAAAACCTAAACTATCCATTGCCCTGAAAAGGGCATTTGTATGGGCATTGTCCTTAAAAGGGCATCCAGCTTTTTTACTGCCCATCCCTAATCTAAAAAAAAAAATTATTAAAAAAAAACCCTAATACTAAAGCCCCAAATAGATACTCACAGATCCTGAAGTCTGTCGGAGAAGGTCCTCTTCCATGTGGTGAAGAGTTCTTCCAAGCGGCTGACATCTTCTTCCAAGCGGAGACCTCTTCTTTCTTCATCCAGGAGAAGACTTCACCACATAGAAGAGGACTTTCTCAGCTGTACTTCAGGACCCGTGAGTATCTATTTGGGGCTTTAGTGTTAAAGTTTTTTTTTCATTTTTAATTTTTTTTTAGATTAGGGATGGGCAGCAAAAGAGCTAAAGGCCCTGAAAAGGGCAATGCCCATACAATTGACCTTTTCAGGGCAATGGATATTTAAGGTTTTTTATTGTTAGGTTTTCTATTTTGGGGGGTTTGGTGGGTGGGGGGTTTTACTGTTAGGAGGTCTTAGAATGTTTAATTCTTAAAAGAGCTGTTAAATTTAGGGCAATGCCCTACAAAAGGCCATTTTAAGGGCTATTAGTAGTTTATTCTTAGATTAGGGGGTGTTTTTATTTTGGGGGGCCTTTTTTATTTTCATAGGGATTAGGTTTAATTTTTTAAAATTTGATCATTTTGTTTTTTATTTTCTGTAATATAAGATTTTTTTATTTTCTGTAATTTCAGCTTAATTTAAATTTAGGTTTAGTTTTTTGGGGATTAGCCCTTTTAAGGGCAATGCCCATACAAATGCCCTTTTCATGGCAATGGATAGTTTAGGTTATTTAGTGTTAGGTTTATTTATTTCGGGGGGGGTTGGTGGATGGTGGGTTTTACTGTTAGAGGGGAATTTTTTTTAACTGCAAAAGAGCTGTTTAACTTAGGACAATGCCCTACAAAAAGCCCTTTTAAGGGCTACTGGTAGTTTAGCATTAGATTAGGGGGTGTTTTTATTTTTTTGGGGGATTTTTATTTTCCTAGGGATTAGGTTTAATTTTTTTTATTTTGGATAATTAGTTTATTTTTTTCTGTAGTTCTATTATATTATTTTTTTTTATTAACAACACATAGACTGCCCTTTTGGCAGGCTTACCAGCTAGTAATTAGATAACTAGGTAAGCTGCTGCAGTCAGACACAAACCCAATATCAGGTGAGATAATTCATACCTCTTAGGTTTGTTTTTTCCTCCGATTTTAACTAATTATTGTGTTTGATTATATTACCCACTTGCATTAAACATATCTACACAAACTAGTCAGTTAAAATATCCAGTTCTAAGTTTTAATCATGAACTTCTGTGGTAAATAATATCTTAGGAGATTCACTTCAACTCCTAAATGATGAAGCGCATGTGCCCATGCGTGAAATGCGTCAGTGGTTGTCTGACTGTCTGCCTGAATTTGTTTGGAACATCCAAATAAACTGAGCTATTTTCAGCTTTCAACTTAAAGTTGTGTTTTCTGCCTTTTGGATTCACTCAATGATTATGGGGTTGGGAACCCCGCTATTTGCACTTCTTAAGTCCTAAGCCCTGCCCAAGATTGATTGGTGCTGCCAGCCATTACCTTTTTGCCAATCCTCGCATCTGGAGCCTATCGTAGGCAAAGAGACGTACCCACGTCATATCCGGGAGTGAAGGAGAAGGGCGACACGCCCACTTTGATGGGAGGATTCCGACTCTGCTTTAGGACATTTTCTGCAGCCGGGACTGGAGGGCCTAATCGCCAGACCAGGATCGCCTACGGAGTTGTCTACCATAGCAGGCCATATCAGATGACGAAGAGGAGTTGCAAGTGACTGGCTTATAAGTATACCATACATATAAGAGCCATTATGGCTTTTGGGCACCAACTCTGGGTGATCAAGACAAGTACCGCACTACTTACTGCATGATAAATGTATTAACTGGCACTGTCCTAATCGAACTGGATTAACTAAGACATTGCGCACTACCCCAAAGAGCATTAACTTGAATTGTGCTCAAGCGATCGTGTTTACTTTCAGCTTGTAATACCAGTGCAATTTAACCTGCATACAAAAGAACACAAAAAACTGATAGTGCTCATGCACAAACGTTTGCACTCCACTCGTAATCTGGCCCACAAATTTTAACACCTTTACAATTTATTTCTATTAGCAAATTTGCTTCATTATCTTGTTATCCTTGCTGAAGGAACAGCATTGCACTACTGGCAGCAAGATGAACACATCTAGTTAGCCAATCACAAGAGACAAATGTGTGCAGGCTAGCTCCTACTAGCGTAGGGTATGTGTGTATTGTTTTTCAATATGGGATACCAAGAGCACAAAGCACATTTGAAAATATAAGTGAATTTAAAAGTGTCTTAAAATGATATGCTCTATCCGAATCATGCAAGTTTATTTTTGACTTTCCAGTTCCTTAAAAGACAGAAAAGCATTTTTAGATATATGCAGATGTAAAACAATAACCCTAACCCTAAGTCTAACCCTAACACCCACTAACTTTAATATAATTAAAATAAATCTAATTAAAAATTCCTATCATTAACTAAATAATTCCTATTTAAAACTAAATACCCGTAAAATAAACCCTAAGCTAGCTACAATATAACTAATAGTTACATTGTAGCTAGCTTAGGTTTTATTTTTATTTCACAGGCAAGTTTGTATTTATTTTAACTAGGTAGACTAGTTACTAAATAGTTATTAACTATTTACTAGCTACCTAGCTAAAATAAATACAAATGTATCTGCAAAATAAAACCTTACCTGAGTTACACTAACACCTAACCTTACATTACAATTAAATAAAGTACATTAATTAAATACAATTAACTAAATTACAAAAAAAACAAACACTAAATTACACAAAATAAAAAATAAATTATCAGATATTTAAACTAATTACACCTAATCTAATAGCCCTATCAAAATAAAAAAGCCCCCTAAAATAAAAAAAAAACCTAGCCTAAAATACCAATAGCCCTTAAAAGGGCCTTCTGTGGGGCATTGCCCCAAAGAAATCATCTCTTTTATCTATAAAAAAAAATACAAACAACCCCCCCACCACCCACACAAGCCAACCCCGCAAATAAAAACCTAACTAAAAAAACCTAAGCTCCCCATTGCCCTGGAAAGGGCATTTGTATGGGCATTGCCCTTAAAAGGGTATTTAGCTCTTTTTCCTCCCAAACCCTAATCTAAAAATAAAACCCACCCAATAAACCCTTAAAAAAACTAACACTAACCCCCGAAGATCCACTTATAGTTTTTGAAGACCCGACATCCATCCTCAACGAAGCCGGGAGCAGTCTTCATCCAAGCGGCAAGAAGTCCTCAACAAAGCCGGGAGAAGTCCTCAACGAAGCGGCAGAAGTCTTCATCCAAGCCGGCAGAAGTCTTCAAGACATCCAAGCGGCTCCATCTTCAAGACATCCAGCACGGAGCATCCTCTTCAATCGACGTCTTCTTGAAGAATGAAGGTTTCTTTAAATGACGTCATCCAAAATGGCATCCCTTGAATTCCGATTGGCTGATAGAATTCTATCAGCCAATCGGAATTAAAGGTGAAAAAATCCTATTGGCAGATGCAATCAGCCAATAGTATTGAGCTTCAATCCTATTGGCTGATCCAATCAGCCATTAGGATTGAGCTTGCATTCTATTGGCTGATTGGAACAGTTAGGGTTAGGGTTAGGGGTTAATAACTTTCGTATAGTGGCGGCAACGTTGGGGCGGCAGATTAGGGGTTAATAACTGTAATGTAGGTGTCAGCGATGTTGGGGTGCGGCAGATTAGGGGTTAATAAGTATAATGTAGGTGGCGGCGGTGGCGGGGTGCGGCAGATTAGGGGTTAATAAGTGTAATGTAGGTGGCGGCGGTGGCAGGGGCAGCAGATTAGGGGTTAATAAGTGTAGGTAGGTGGTGGCGACATTGGGGCAGCAGATTAGGGGTTAATAACTGTAATGTAGGTGTCGGCGGTGTCAGGGGTGGCAGATTAGGGGTTAATAAGTATAATGTAGGTGTCTGCGATGCAGCAGATTAAGGGTGTTTAGACTCTGGGTTTATGTTAGGGTGTTAGGTGTAAACATAACTTTAATTTCCCCATAGGAATCAATGGGGCTGCGTTTCAAAGCTTTACCCTCCTTTATTGCAGGTTTTAGACTTTTTTTTTTTTACAGAGCTTTACGCTGCTTTTTAGCAGGTGTTAGACTTTTTCTCAGCTGGCTGTCCCCATTGATGTCTATGGGGAAATCGTGCACGAGCACGTAAAACCAACTCACCGCAGCTCACCGCATCGCTGGTATTGGAGTGAGTTATGGAGCTCAATTTTGCTTTACGCTGCAATATTGCCTGCTAATGCCGGGTTTATGAAAACCTGTAATAGCAGCGCTATAGTTAAGTGAGCAGTGACAATAACTTGCAAGTAAGCACTGCGCCACTCATAACGCAAAACTCGTAATCTAGCCGATAGACACTTCTGACGGCAGATAAGAACCAAAGGCCCAACAAGTGGTATCTATAAAGTATTAGCTTAATTAGTTTATAGGATAGCTTAATGCTTATTCCAGGCATTTTTGAATGATTAAGGGCCATGTATAGACTTGAAACGTTATTTTAAAGATGACCATATAAACTAATCATGGTTGTTTTTAAAAAAAGATTTTACAGGTTGAAATCAAAACCTTGTGAATGTTACTTGGGGATTGGTTGCCCCTGTCCGTGCCTACTTGTGAAAATTTGTGCTGTCTGAAGGATATTTCTGAACCTTTTTTAAATCCCACACAGTATTTGTCTTTACCACCTCTATGTAAAGTTTATTCCATGGGGCCCATTTATCAAGCTCCGAACGGAGCTTGTGGGTCCGTGTTTCTGGCGAGTCTTCAGACTCGCCAGAAACAACAGTTGTGAAACAGCGGTCTGAAGACAGCTGCTCCATAACCCTGTCCGTGTGCTCTGATGAGGCGGACTGGAATCGCCGGAAATTAATCCGATCGAGTACGATCGGGTTGATTGACACCTCCCTGCTGGCGGCCGATTGTGAGCTGCTTGTGAGCTGCTGGTGCAATGTTAAATGCGGAGAGCGTATTGTTCTCCGCATTCAGCGAGGTCTTGCGGACCTGATCCGCACTGTCAGATCAGGTCCGCAAGACCTTTAATAGATATGCCCCCATGAATCAACCACCCTTTCTATGAAGAAGTGCTTCTACTTATTTCTTAAAGGGACAAAAAAACTACATGTTTTTTCTTTCATGATTCAGATAGAGCAAACAACTTAAACACACACAGGAGTGTGACTATGTCTATAAGGCAGCAGTTGTGCAAGAATGTTATATGTTAGCTAGAGCACTAAATGCAGTGGCAGAACTATGGGGTGCAGCCCAAGTAGCACCCCAAGCTGTGAAGGGCCCTATATATTATGATTTCTTGCTTTGTTAGCCCCCTCAAATAATAAGTTCTACAACCACCACTGACTAAATGTCATGTATTGCTCCAGGCATGTGCACTCCACCTATCTAGATATTTATTCAGCAAGGAACAACATGAGAATGAGGAATGATATTTGATATTAGAAGTAAACTGGAATTGTTTTTAAAAAGTGTATGCTCTGTCTGAATCATGTTGGGTTTCATGTCCTATTAACCTGCTACCCTTCATCTTGAGTACATGGCCTCTTGTTCTGTTGTTGATCTTTTTGTGAAAAATACTTAAAACCTCTGTTTTAATAAGCCCCTTAATATACTTGAAAGTTTCTATCATATCACCTCTCTACCTTCTCTCCTCTCAGCTATAAATATTCAGGTCCTCAAGTATTTGTAAGTTCTATTTCTTAAACCATGTACAATTTTAGTAGCTCTCTGTGAACATTTTAAGGTTTATTATACTTTATACATATGGTATGGAGACATGGCTTCCAGAAATGCTCACAATACGTAAAGGGACGGTATACACACATTTTAATTAAACTGCATGTAATAGACATTACTAAAAAGAATAATATGCACAGATACTGATATAAAAATCCAGTATAAAACCTTTTAAAAACTTACTTTGAAGCTCCCAATTTAGCACTGTTGATGAGGTTAGGCTGGGACACCCACTGAAGGGGCTGAAACCAGACCCTCCCCCCTTCTCTTGAATATGAAAAGACCCATTATACAAACAGAAGCAATCTGAAGTCTGTATACATCAGTATACATCTGAAACTTTGGGGCTTGGTTAGGAGTCTGAAAATCAGTGCAATGTTTATTTAAAATAAACAAAAGTATATATTTCTACAAAAACACCCCAGGTGGGCAAATATAAATGGATCATCTACAAAACATTAATGCAAAGATAAATCTAGTGTACAATGTCCCTTTAAGATAAGGCTTAATTTGTAAAGTCACCTAAGAACCATATTATTTCTGCTACAAATACCTCTATTATATAACCAACCATTCAACTGACCTTACTCACTGCATTACTACATTGGTTACCATATTTCAAATAATCAGAAACATTAATTTCAAAGATCTGTTCCTCTTTTGTAACAGTCAGTAAAGTGTCATTTAGTCTATAATTAACCTCTGGCAAATTTAACTCACTATAGTAAGACCCTATGGGTGCCCCCTCATTTCATATCACTTATTTCACCAATTCTTGTGTTACTTCTCTTCTGAATATCATAACACACACATATACACATGCTCGCTCTCTCTCTCTCTCTCTCTCTCTCTCTCTCTCTCTCTCTCTCTCTCTCTCTACCTCTTTCTTTCTTTCTTTCTCTCTCTCTCTGTTACACTCACCTGTTTTTCTGGGTTTTTGACTATAATAGTTTTGTCTTCCTTGATACTCTCACCTCTCTTCTCCTATAAAAAGTCACAGTCTTCTCTATGATATATCCTGTCACTTAAATCTGTCTCATGGATTTTGAACTGTAAATGGATGTCACCAGATTTGTGTCAATGTCCAGTCCTTGACCTTTCAAACAAACAGACCACAAATCCCTTCCAATACATGGGAAGATGTGTATGTGTGCAATTGCATATTTGTTCTTTCCTGTTTGCTTGATAGTAGGTGTAATTGTGCATTAGTCTAAGATGTTACGTCTATAAAATATGTTAGCCAAAAATAACTGACCAAATTTTTTATTTTTAAATCATATGAACTAATCCTTAAAGGAACATAAAGGCTTTGAGATTGTAATATAAAATGTGTATCTTTTTAAAAAAAATGAAATATACTTTCAATACTCATTTGCCCTCTTTTCCTGTAATTTAAAAATTGTGATTTTCAATTCTGAGAATTGGAATTGAACAATGAGGGGCCTATTTATCAAAAGTCTGTCCGACATGATCCGATCAGCGGATCATGTCCGACAGACATCGCTGAATGCGGACAGTATACGCTCTCAAAAGGGCTTTTGTAGGGGCTTTTGTAGGGCATTGCCCTAAGTTAAACAGCTCTTTTTCCTAAAAAAATTACCAATCAAGGGGCATTTGTATAGGCATTGCCCTTAAAAGGGCATTCAGCTCTTTTACTACCCTTAAAAGGGCAATCAGCTCTTTTACAGCCAAAAAGACCCCTAATCTAACAAAAAAGCCACCCCAAAAAATAAAAAAAAGCTTAAGACTAAGCCCCAAATAGGTACTCACCGGTCCTGAAGTCCGGCAGAAAAGGTCTTCTTTCAGGCGGCTCCATCATATTCTATCTTCATCCGGAGTGAAGGCGGCGTGGAGCGCAGGTGCGGAGCTGGCTTCCCTGATGCGCGGATCCGGAGTGGCGGTCCTCAGTGGCAGTGGTCCAAAGCAGCATGGAGGCTCCTCTTCATCCGATCTTCGTCGTACACTGAAAATTGAATGCAAGGTACCGCATTCAATTTGGGGTACCTCGCATTACTATTTCAGTAGCTCTCATCCTGATATCAAAATTGAAGCCAATAGAAATGCAAGGTACTCCAATAAATATGGGGTACCTTGTATAATCTTCAGTGTGCGGCTAAGGACCGCCGCTGAGTATCCGTGCATCGGGGTAGCCAGCTCCGCACCTCCGCTCCGCGCTGCCTTCGCTCCAGATGAAGATAGAAGATGATGGAGCAGCCTGGAACAAGACCTTCTCCGCCGTGTAAATATGTATGTAAATATATACATACATATATACATACATACAGTATATATATACACATATATAAACATATAGACATATTTACGTACTTTTGAGGTAAGTCAAACACCTTTAAATATTCAACATCAATTTTAAAGAAATGTTTTTAATAGAAATACGTACTTTGAATACCTATGTTCTTCACTTAGAAGAAAATTATATACAGTATAATTGGGGTAATTATCCTACACTGTACCCTGACCCTGTACAAGAGTGGGACCATTTAGGATCCGCACTTGTCAGGTGGAACACGTCATGCCAAGTGAGTCACCATATACGATCTATACTCCATTTACCTAGAATTATAAGGTGCAATTGAATATATGGTTGGCTCTCCCCGTAACATTCCTTGTCTTACCTAGAACAGTACCACTACTCCCAGATTTGGTTATGCACTACACACCAGGAGTGCATTCATTGTGGTCTATATTTGGGTGCTATAATTCCAGTTTGACCATACCCTAGTGGGTACAGCAACATGTCAATTTTGTTGATGAGGTGTCAACAACCGTATGCACGATAGGACCACATGAATAGGTCACTCAACCTATGTACAAGAACTACCAGGATGGTTCGAAACGAACGTGCATACATGTTTGGACACTTTGTATCTTTCTAGTCATTAGGTGGTCCTTTTAACACTATCTGAGCTTTAGGGTGGTGCAACTTACATTGTCCTTGGGTCTCATTGCCACAAGACTGATGTGGTGTGTGTAACATTGTCATCAAGTATTCCATATTGTAGAAAATCAATTTTGTGCATCATTACACACACACAGCAGAGATATGAAAGTACACAGGTTTATAAGAGAGCTCCATAGGTTTATATCTATTGGGCATCTGTGATGCAACAGTAATACCTTTTTTTTGGGTTTTTAGCAATCTAAACAGAGATTTTATTTATGATTACTTTATTTAGCATTACTTACTGCTCCATACCATGTTATTGTATTAAGATTTACACATGTTCTATTATGCCAAATAGGTTAAGTTTAGTTTTAGACATGTGTTGAGTAACATTCCTTTGAATTCTCAAAAACATTCGCATGTACTCCACCCCTTCTGGGATAGGATCGTAATGCTTATTATTGTATTCTAGTGGTTTGTGAACACATTATAGCACCTATAATGAATATGTTGTAGCTGCAGTTTGGAGGTGATTATATCACCTGTTGGTTATTCCGATTTCGGTCTGGATAACTTCCACAATGGTGCTACACTTTGCAGTAAATTTGTATATAGCACTCTGGGTGGGTCACTGTTCTAAATAACACACAATGTGTTACACTCACAGGAGTAGAAAGCAATATCTGAGACATCCAATAGAGATATTTACACGGTTCCGGATTAACCAGAATGAGTCAAAATACTTCACTTCCGGGTCCTCGTTACACTGGAACGCACTATAGGCGTTCCAGTAATGCGGCATAGACTGATAACATAATAGTAGACACAGGTTAAGTATTACTACAAGGATAGTAGCTTGTATTCATTTTAATACATGGGAATCTATTTATCAAGCCGTCAACCGCAAATATGCTGGAATTCCACAGCGTATTTGTGGCAAGCCTGATTCGCCTTAGTTATCAAACCCTACAAACCGGCAAACGTAGAATTTGGTGACGTAACATACGATCCGCCGGACTCAGTCCGACACAGATCGATGCTTACGTGACTACAAATGTTCCGAATGCAAGTTCGGCACAATCTGACTACTTTTGTAAGTTATCAAATATCTACCAGGTACGCTCGCCACTATTCCGGCCCAGTGTACCTGGTTTTCAATGCCATAGGAATCAATGGGAGTAGGAAAGCAGCGAAAGCTTCTGTTCGCTGCTGCCCGATATCCCATTGATTCCTATGGGAATGTTTACACCTAACACCCTAACATGTACCCCGAGTCTAAACACCCATAATCTGACCCCCCCTACACCGCCGCCACCTAAATAAAAGTTATTAGCCCCTATCCCGCCACTCCCAGACCCCACCGCAACTAAATAAACTTATTAACCCCTAAACCGCCGCTCCTGGAGGCCACCGCAACTAAATAAACTTATTAACCCCTAAACCGCTGCTCCCGGAGCACACCACCACCTACATTATACTTATTAACCCCTAATATTCCACCCCCTACACCACCGCCACCTACATTATATTTATTAACCCCTAATCTGCCGCCCCCAACGTCGCCAACACTATATTAAATTTATTACCACTAAACCTAAGTCTAACCCTAACCCTAACACCCCCTAACTAAAATATAATTTAAATAAATCTAAATAAATATTATTATCATTAAATACATTATTCCTATTTAAAACTAAATACTTAGCTGTAAAATAAACCCTAAGATAGCTACAATATAACTAATAGTTACATTTAGCTAGCTTAGGGTTTATTTTTATTTTACAGGCAAGTTTTATTTATTTTAACTAGGTACAATAGTTATTAAATATTTATTAACTATTTAATAACTTCCTAGTTAAAATAAATACAAATATACCTGTAAAATAAAACCTAACCTAAGTTACAATTACACCTAACACTACACTATAATTAAATTAATTCCCTAAACTAAATACAATTAAATAAAATTATCTAAAGTGCAAAAAAAAAAACCACTAAATTACAGAAAATAATAAACAAATTACAAGATTTTTAAACTAATTACACCTAATCTAATCCCCCTAACAAAATAAAAAAGCCCCCCCAAAATAAAAAAGCCCTACCCTACACTAAATTACAAATAGCCCTTAAAAGGGCCTTTTGCGGGGCATTGCCCCAAAGTAATCAGCTCTTTTACCTATAAAAAAACCTGTAAAAAAAAATGACAACCCCACCCAACGTTAAAACCCACCACCCACACAACCAACCCTACTCTAAAACCCACCCAATCCCCCCTTAAAAAAACTTAACACTAACCTCTTGAAGATCACCCTACCTTAAGAAGTCTTCACCCAACCGGGCCGCAGTCCTCCACGAAGCCGGCAGAAGTAGTCCTCCAGACGGGCAGAAGTGGTCCTCCAGACGAGCAGAAGTCTTCATCCAGATGGCATCTTCTATCTTCATCCATCCGGCGCGGAGCGGCTTCATCTTTAAGACATCTGACGCGGAGCATCCTCTTCTGACGACGGCGACTGAAGAATGAAGGTTCCTTTAAGTGATGTCATCCAAGATGGTGTCCCTTCAATTCCGATTGGCTGATAGAATTCTATCAGCCAATCGGAATTAAGGTAGGGAAAATCCTATTGGCTGATGCAATCAGCCAATAGGATTGAAGTTCAATCCTATTGGCTGATCCAATCAGCCAATAGAATTCAAGCTCAATCCTATTGGCTGATTGGATCAGCCAATAGGATTGAAGTTCAATCCTATTGGCTGATCTAATCAGCCAATAGAATTCAAGCTCAATCCTATTGGCTGATTGGATCAGCCAATAGGATTGAACTTCAATCCTATTTGCTGATTGCATCAGCCAATAGGATTTTTCCTACCTTAATTCCGATTGGCTGATAGAATTCTATCAGCCAATCGGAATTGAAGGCACACCATCTTGGATGACGTCACTTAAAGGAACCTTCATTCTTCAGTTGCCGTCGTCAGAAGAGGATGCTCTGCGTCGGATGTCTTGAAGATGGAGCCGCTCCACACCGGATGGATGGATGGATGGATGAAGATAGAAGATGCCGTCTGGATGAAGACTTCTGCCCGTCTGGAGGACCACTTCTGCCGGCTTTCTGGAGGACTCCGGCCCGGTTGGGTGAAGACTTCTCAAAGTAGGGTGATCTTCAAGGGGTTATTGTTAGGGTTTTTTAAGGGGGGATTGGGTGGTTTTTAGAGTAGGGTTGGTTGTTTGGGTGGTGGGTTTTAATGTTGGGGGGTTGTAATTTTTTTTTACAGGTAAAAGAGCTGATTACTTTGGGGCAATGCCCCGCAAAAGGCCCTTTTAAGGGCTATTTGTAATTTAGTGTAGGGTAGGGCTTTTTTTTATTTTGGGGGGCTTTTTTATTTTGTTAGGTGGATTAGATTAGGTGTAATTAGTTTAAAAATCTTGTAATTTGTTTATTATTTTCTGTAATTTAGTGTTTGATTTTTTTGTACTTTAGATATTTTTTTTTAATTGTATTTAATTGTATTTAGTTTAGGGAATTCATTTAATTATAGTGTAGTGTTGTAATTGTAACTTAGGTTAGGTTTTATTTTACAGGTATATTTGTATTTATTTTAACTAGGAAGTTATTAAATAGTTAATAACTATTTAATAACTATTGTACCTAGTAAAAATAAATACAAAGTTGCCTGTAAAATAAAAATAAACCCTAAGCTAGCTACAATGTAACTATTAGTTGTATTGTAGCTATCTTAGGGTTTATTTTACAGGTAAGTATTTAGTTTTAAATAGGAATCATTTATTTAATGATAGTAATATTTATTTAGATTTATTTAAATTATATTTAAGTTAAGGGGTGTTAGGGTTAGGGTTAGACTTAGGTTTAGGGGTTAATAAATTTGATATAGTGGTGCGACGTTGGGGCGGCAGATTAGGGGTTAGTAAATGTAGGTAGGTGGTGGCGGTGTAGGGGGGGCAGATTAGGGGTTAATAAATATAATGTAGGTGGCGGCGGTGTAGGGGGTGGCAGATTAGGGGTTAATAAGTATAATGTAGGTGGCGGTGGGTTCCGGGTGCGGCGGTTTAGGGGTTAATAATTGTATTTAGTTGCGGCGGGGTCCGGGAGCGGCGGTTTATGGGTTAATGCATTTATTAGAGTTGCGGTGGGCTCCGGGAGCGGCGGTATAGGGGGTAAACAGTATAGTATAGCGTGGGTATTTAGTGACAGGGTACCAAGAAAGCTGTAAAAAAGCAGAAGAGCAGCGAGATCGATGACTGTTAGTTAACAACAGTCCGCTGCTCATCGCACCCTACTTGGTGCATGGCTTTTTGACAGCTTTTTTGATAATTTTGGAGAACATATTCAGGTCCGTGGCAGCGATGTTATGCGATCTTAGGCGAGCGTATTGGTACCGGCGAATGCAAGTCAGTTGACGCTTTGATAAATAGATGCCATGGTGTAAACGAGAAGTTGAGCAAGTTTGACTAAGGTACAGCGGCATAACTTGCCAAAAATTAACACTGAAATGTGAGATATATGTTAGGCACTTATTAGTTTAGCAGGTCATGGTACTGCAATAATATTATGTTTTAATTTCATCTTATATCACACACTGTTATTTTGAGATAATAATTACTTTGATGTAATGTTTGTATACATTTGTTTAAACGGGAAGTGATATGGATGGTATCCACTTCTGGTTGAGATTGCACTGGAACGCATGGCTTGCGTTCCAACACAGTATTTTGGCGCTGTTTTGAGAGTGTACACAGGTTTGGTATAATGTCATTAAGCTTGTACTTCACTTTCAGTATTTAAGTGCGAGTTTGTCATTATGTTATCATGCTGATGAAGGGGAAGTTCTCCCCGAAAACGTTACAATAAATTTGTGAATTTTCTTTTACTGAAAGTCCTGAGAGTGCATTTGTTGTGCGGAATATTTACTATATTTATGCACCCAGGTGGATGACTATTGGAGGGTAACACTCAGTGATGTGCAGTCACTAGAGGCAGGTGAGGCAGTGCTTCACCTCTCATATGGGCAAAAATATATTTTTTTTATTGGCTTTAAAAAAAAAAAAAAAAATTGAAATTTTTTTCCCCCCAGCATTTTTTTTTCTCACAGCTATATGTTGTGCAATGAAGAGGCACAAGCAGGTCTACCCACCATTACACAACATGCTGCGCCACCTACTGGATGCAAGTGGTTAAGATCATTGCATGGCCCATTAACTGCTTATTTGAGGCAGTCCTATTTGGGCTGAACCAATCCAGCGAGTGGCATTAGTAAGTGGAACTTAGGGTTGGGGCTGGATGTTAAATCATATAAAACAAAACAAAAACGGAAAAAAACAACTTTCATATATTTTGTTGCTGTACTGTGAACCTGCTAGCTTTTGCTAAAGTGAAAAAGAGAGTTCTGTTCTTCCCCTCTAAGTGCAGTGGAATGTGCCACTGTCACTTCCTGAATCCTTATACAGAGCAGGAGAGAGGCACAGAGAGCAATGTTTCAGCCACATCTTATTAAAGTAAGATTTTACTGAAAGGGATTCTGTTAGTGAAAATGATAATTTAATGAATGTGGTTTAGTGTTTTTTTACTCTTTTACAGCAGGGTCGTTTTTGTATTTTGTTTACTCAAACTTTACACCCACTAACTTAGCAGCTTGCCTCTGTACTTCACACTAAATTATAGACTAATTTTCTGAACTCTCTGTAGCTCTGCTGTTTTATTACTTTAAAATGCAGTGGTCCCTCTCCCCCCCTTGTGTGTGTGTGTGTCTCTCACTCTATCTATCCATCTCTCTCCTATTGTGTTGTTCTCCCCCATGGTCTCTTTCTCTCTCTGTCTCTCTTCCTCCCCCTCTGACTCTCATCCCTTATGTGTCTATCTAACACTGTGTGTGTGATTGTGTCTCTCTCTCTCTCTAACCCTCTGTGTGTGATTGTGTCTCTCTCTCTAACCCTCTGTGTGTGATTGTGTCTCTCTTTCTCTCTCTATCTAACCTTCTGTGTATGATTGTGTCTCTCTCTCTGTCTCTCTCTAACCCTCTGTGTGTGATTGTGTCTCTCTCTTTCTCTCTCACCCTCTGTGTGTGATTGTGTCTCTCTCTCTTTCTCTCTCTCTAACCCTCTGTGTGTGATTGTGTCTCTCTCTTTCTCTCTCACCCTCTGTGTGTGATTGTGTCTCTCTCTCTCTCTTTCTCTCTCTAACCCTCTGTGTGTGATTGTGTCTCTCTCTCTCTTTCTCTCTCTAACCCTCTGTGTGTGATTGTGTCTCTCTCTTTCTCTCTCACCCTCTGTGTGTGATTGTGTCTCTCTCTCTAACCCTCTGTGTATGATTGTGTCTCTCTTTCTCTCTCTCTAACCCTCTGTGTGTGATTGTGTCTCTCTCTCTAACCCTCTGTGTGTTATTGTGTCTCTCTCTCTCTTTCTCTCTCTCTCTCTAACCCTCTGTGTGTGATTGTGTCTCTCTCTTTCTCTCTCACCCTCTGTGTGTGATTGTGTCTCTCTCTCTAACCCTCTGTGTATGATTGTGTCTCTCTTTCTCTCTCTCTAACCCTCTGTGTGTGATTGTGTCTCTCTCTCTAACCCTCTGTGTGTTATTGTGTCTCTCTCTCTCTTTTTCTCTCTCTCTCTAACCCTCTGTGTTCGATTGTGTCTCTCTCTTTCTCTCTCTCCCTCTCTCTCTCTCTCTCTCTCTCTCTCTTACCCTCTGTGTGTGATTGTGTGTCTCTCTCTCTTTCTCTCTAACCCTCTGTGTGTGATTGTGTCTCTCTCTCTCTAACCCTCTG